>NC_142769.1:48704268-48799268 GCF_988280905.1 Pimephales promelas | reverse complement strand
GTCAATAAAGTCACTCATGCATACTTTATTCCCCCGAAACAATTTACAAAAATCCATTAATTCCCATGCAAACATCTAGAAGTCGAAGACATTTTGACTAACGTGAGATTGTTTGTCGCGGTCAGTACGCATTTAAGATTGATTCAATTCAAACAAACAAACAAAAAAAGAGCAGGCACAGTGACTAAACATTTAACTGATGTCATTTAGAGATAAATATATCTCACGTGAACAGAGTTTCACTGGAAAAAATGTCTTCTTTGGGAGATGAGTAATCCAACCGGATGAGGTTAGCTTTCATGTATGTAAAGTGCAAATTTAATAAATACAGCCCTGTTGCATTAGAGATCATCAAGACCTTCAGGATCATCAGTTAAGTGACGAGCAAGCGTAAAGTGAACAGGAAGCAAGTCCACAGTTCTCTCGTTCGCCCTCGAAGAGGCCGTAAAAGCTCGTACAGTGAAGGTGAGGACGTGTTTGTGAGAGAGATTTGAGTTCGGTTCAGTCGTTTGGCACAGTCAGGCGACGGGTGACACTCTCCGAGACGCCGGGAAGCTTCTGTTATTGTTCATGATATCATCCAAGTCCTCGTCGTCTATAACCACTGTAAAAGCAAAACAAGAAATGTGTCAACAGAGTGGAAACGAGTGATTACGATCTACTGGGAAGTTTGCATTTATGACGAGAGGTGCGCAAGATAGCGATGTATACATAACATACACAGACGTGATGAATAAAGCATGTGCATCGGGTGTGTTTTGTTTTGTTTTTACTCAGTTTATAGACCATTTCACAAGATGTAAACAACACTGGTCCAGAAGCACTTCCTGTTTCAGTTTTTTTAACACTACATAAGAGCTGGGATAAAATACAACCAACAGAACATTTAAAACTGAATCAAAAAGTTAAACAAACATCTTTAAGATGTTTTCTTTACATGTGAAATAAAGAAAACAGTTACAAACTGAAACAGGAAGTGTTTCTGGACCAGTGTTGTTTACATTTTGTGAAATGGTCTATAAAGATGTTGCCGACTGAATCGTTCAGTGGTGGAGGAAGTACTGAATCTCAGTACTTAAGTAAAAGTACAAATAATCAGATAAATATTTACTTTAGTAAAAGTAGAAGTAACACAATGACAACCATACTTAATTAAAAAGTACCTGATTTTAAATGTACTTTAAGTATTAAAAGTAAAAGTACTTGCATAATTTATTTACTTAATGACTATTTTCTAATGATTAATAAAACATTTAAATCTAACTCATTCAACCATAATGATGTTCAATAATGATGAAAAAAATGATTGTCACCATTTCTGAAACAAGCTTGCAATTAGGCAATATACACATCATGCATATCCTTACTATATGTTAATAACTATGTTTGGCAGTAAACGCGATTAATTTATGGTGTAATTCTGAACCTCTTGGCTTGCCATAATCCTAACCAAACGTATATTACACACGGTGTGTTTCCTATGCACGTAAAAACTAATTTTCGCGTATAAATTGCACGATAAACACACTGCGTGCGAGACGCATTTAGTTGATGCAACCAAACGTCACTGGTGAGACAAACGTGCAACGAACGGATGGTCCGATTACGTTTTGGCAGGGGAAAAACTGATCTGAAAATGTAATGAAAATGTAACAGAAGTTGTAGAAATGTAGTGGAGTAGAAAGTAGAATAATTGCTGCAAAATGTAACGAAGTAAAAAGTAGGCACTATTTATTCTACTTAAGTAAAGTAAAGATACGTGAAAAATGTACTTAAGTAAAGTAACAAAGTATTTGTACTTCGTTACATTCCACCACTGGAATCGTTACACGCTACCGGTCAAAAGTTTGGGATCGGTACGATTTTTAATGTTTTTAAAGGGATAGTTCACTTTGAAATTAATTTTTGATATGTTTTAGCTTACCTCAAGGGCATCAAAGATGTAGGTGTCTGTTTCCACAGTATTTTCAATTTTGACATTTCTCAGTCAAACCGTTGTTATCCATCAGTCATAATGGAGGCAAAGGGGGTCCACCAAAAAGCATGCACAGAGAAGTCAAAATTAAACATGATTTAATGACTCGTAAATGTAAGAACACATTGATGGCCTAAGACACGAAACGAGCGGTTTGTGTGAGAAAACGAACAGTATTTATATCGTTTTTACCTCGTGTAATCACAGTGATCTGAATCAGTTGTTCAATGTCCAACTGAACCGAACTGAATCAGTTCAATGTGACGCCGGAAGTGATCGCTTGCGTGTGACGTCACTCAATATTTACATGGAGATTTCGGAAGTTTTACTTTTTACTAAACAAATTTAGATATACCGAAATCATCTTCCATTGCGGTTTACCGTGTATCTAAATATGTTTAGTGAAAGATAAAACTTCCGAAATCTCTTTATAAACAAAGAGTGACGTAGGCGCGCAAGCGATCACTTCCGGCACATGCTCAGACCGAAGCGCCCGTGCCGTCAGATCATTTTGTCATGGTTGTGATTACAAGAGGTAAAAACGATATAAATACTGTTCGTTTTCTCACTCAAACCGCTCGTTTCGTGTCTTAGGCCATCAATGTGTACTTACATTCACGAGTCATTAAATCATGTTTAATTTTAACTTCTCTATGCATGCTCTTTGAGGTGAACCGATTGAGGACCCCCTTCACCTCCACTGTATGACTGACAGACAAGAACGGTTTGACCTAAAAATGTCAAAATTGAAAATACTGTGGAAACAAAGACACCTACATCTTGGATGCCCTTGAGGTAAGATAAAACATATCAAAAATTAATTTCAAAGTTAACTATCCCTTTAATAGTCTCTTCTCCACACCAAGGCTGCATTTATTTGCTTAAAAAATAATAATACAATTGTGAAATATTATTACAAGTTAAAACAACTGTTTTCTATATGAATATATAGTGAAGTGTAATTTATTCCTGTGATCAAACCTCTATTTTCAGCAGTCTTCAGAGTCACATGATCCTTCAGAAATCACTCTAATATGATGATTTACTGATCAAAAATATTTATTATTATCAATGTTGAGGATTCTTTGATGAATAGAAAGTACAAAAAGAACAGCATTTATCTGAAATAGGCGCGTGAACTGCAACTCGGCGTATAGAAATATATTGATATGTCTACTTTTAAACAGAATAAATCAAAACGAACGACAGACTGCTCTCTGCTGTAATCCGTATGAAATGTGCATTTCTCTCTGCCGTGTTTACTGAAGATCGCGAGTCAGCGTTGTCAACTTTGCAGCGACACTGACTGGAAACACTTGTTTATTAATAAACAATTAAAATGTCTCCTTGCCATATTTGATGTATTCACAATCGTTACTTTTGCCAGTTCTCTATGACAGCTTTTATGTGCTTTATTGGCAGCGCCACCCTTACATGAATAACCGCACCTGCATTTCTTTTTAAAATAAGAATTTATCGGCCATTTTAAATGGCGATACCGATATCGGCCGGGCTCTAATATCTCCAGATAGAAAACAGTTATTTTAAATGGTCATAATTTTTAACAATATTATTGTAGTTTTTGTATTTGTAATCAAATAAATGCAGCCTTGGTGAGCAGAAGAGACTTCTTTAAAAACTTAAAAGTGCCAGTATATATTGTAACGTAATTGTACAATACTGTTGTGTTTTGTACATGAAATTAGAGGGTTTTATTGTAGCCTAAAAAATAAAATAATAATTTAGTTAACAAATTTAATGAATCTGTAAATTTGTTAACTAAATTTAACAAACATCGACACGCTCATGTCAGAAACATCTCTGTTTTTCTCTCGTAATTACGACTTGTGGTGACTATCGTGTGTGTTCAACAAAGTTCAAGTTATTATTAATAACTCAAAAAGGGAACATGTTGCTCATGACGGATCTAAGGATTCTCAATAATAACCTGTTACTTCAACAAAGCAATATGTAAACAACATTTATTTCTATTTTCTTTTTTTGTAGCTACTATTATTATTCATGTCATATGATTATGGTTTTAGTGACTGTTTAGAGATGACAGAATGTCTTGAAAGTTTTGCCGTCACAGGACAATGTTGTGAAGCATAAAAAATGTTGTTTTTTTATATATATAATTACATCTGTTGGATTTTTACTGGTCAGATGAGTATTGAAACATGTGCAACTAAAATTATTCAATAAACTCTGCTCATATCATTATTACTACGACTCCCGTCGCTCTTTTTACATTACATTTACATTGTAAAGCTCTTCTTCTCTGTCTTTCTCACTCAACGTCTTGGCTGTTCACACAGTTTTGTGTAGAAGACATAACACTGGTTTTGGGAACCCGACAACAAGACTTGCTGTTACTGGGTTTTGGATACCAGACAAAAGAGACCTGATATCTGCTGGCAGGATCCAGCATCAGATCATCTGAAATGTTTGACATGTTGGCATGATCTCACGTAACATTTGTGTGTAGACGCCAAGATGTCGGCACAATCTGACATTTATTTGGAATCTTAAAATTAGATTAAAAAAAGTTTGTACCTAATTCTGTAGCTGGAAAGCTTTAGGAGATATATATATAACTTTTCCTAGCGCCTCCTGAAAACATCCAAAATGTGCAGTTCTGAGGAGGCGCTGTGGGTCATTATAAAGGCTTAGTTCGTTCGCTCATTAATTCGTTCCAATCTAAACACGTTTCTGAATACAAATGAAGATATTTTTGATAAAATCTGAGAGCTTTCTGTCCCTCCATTGACAGCTACGCAACTACCATTTTGACGCTTCAAAAAGTTCATAAAGAGATCGCAAAACTAATCTAAATGAATTGAGCGGTTTAGTCAAAAATTTTGAAGAGACTCGATCATTTTATGTGATGAATAGATTTAATTCAGGCTTTTATTCACATTATAAACATTTATCAGCAAACATAAACAGAAACTCAACCGAACCTGCTTCATCCGCGAGAACAAACCTCATTGGTTCTTGCGGAAGCTCAAACGTGATGCGTAACATGAAAATGAACCTCATTGGTTCTTGCGGAAGCTCAAACGTGATGCGTAACATGAAAATGAACCTCATTGGTTCTTGCGGAAGCTCAAACGTGATGCGTAACATGAAAATGAACCTCATTGGTTCTTGCGGAAGCTCAAACGTGATGCGTAACATGAAAATGAACCTCATTGGTTCTTGCGGAAGCTCAAACGTGATGCGTAACATGAAAATGAACCTCATTGGTTCTTGCGGAAGCTCAAACGTAATGCGTAACATGAAAATGAACCTCATTGGTTCTTGCGGAAGCTCAAACGTAATGCGTAACATGAAAATGAACCTCATTGGTTCTTGCGGAAGCTCAAACGTGATGCGTAACATGGAAATGAACCTCATTGGTTCTTGCTGAAGCTCAAATGTGATGCGTAACACAAGAATGAACCTCATTGGTTCTTGCTGAAGCTCAAACGTGATGCGTAACACGAGAATGAACCTCATTGGTTCTTGCGGAAGCTCAAACGTGATGCGTAACATGAAAATGAACCTCATTGGTTCTTGCGGAAGCTCAAACGTGATGCGTAACACGAGAATAAACCTCATTGGTTCTTGCGGAAGCTCAAATGTGATGCGTAACACGAGAATGAACCTCATTGGTTCTTGCGGAAGCTCAAACGTGATGCGTAACACGAGAATGAACCTCATTGGTTCTTGCGGAAGCTCAAACGTGATGCGTAACATGAAAATGAACCTCATTGGTTCACGCTGAAGCTCAAACGGGATGCGTAACATGAAAATGAACCTCATTGGTTCTTGCTGAAGCTCAAACGTGATGCGTAACACGAGAATGAACCTCATTGGTTCTTGCTGAAGCTCAAATGTGATGCGTAACACGAGAATGAACCTCATTGGTTCTTGCGGAAGCTCAAACGTGATGCGTAACATGAAAATGAACCTCATTGGTTCACGCTGAAGCTCAAACGGGATGCGTAACATGAAAATGAACCTCATTGGTTCTTGCTGAAGCTCAAACGTGATGCGTAACACGAGAATGAACCTCATTGGTTCTTGCTGAAGCTCAAATGTGATGCGTAACACAAGAATGAACCTCATTGGTTCTTGCAGAAGCTCAAACGTGATGCGTACACGAGAATGAACCTCATTGGTTCTTGCAGAAGCTCAAACGTGATGCGTAACACGAGAATTAACCTTATTGGTTCTTGCTGAAGCTCAAACGTTATGCGTAACATGAAAATGAACCTCATTGGTTCTTGCGGAAGCTCAAATGCGATGCGTAACACGAGAATGGACCTCATTGGTTCTTGCGGAAGCTCAAACGTAAAGCGCAACACGAAAATTAAAGTCAAGTAATTAAATAAGTTCATCATATAAAGCATTTGAGTATCTTCAGAAAATCTAGACTAAACCGCTCAATTCATTTGATTTAGTTTTAAAATCTTTATGAATTAATTGAAGCACGTAGGTTCAGAATCTCTCAGATTTCATACAAAACATTCATTTGTGTTCCGAAGATGAAGGAAAGTCTTACGGACCTGGAACGACACGAGGGCGATTATTAACGACAGCAGAATATTCATTTTTGGGTGAACTATACCTTTAAAAACAAACCTTAATTTCGATATTTTGGTCTCGGGTCAAGGATTTTGAAAGAAAAAAAAATCTCACTTAAGTAACTACATTACAAGTCAACACAAAAACACGGTGATTACATCACACACACACACCTCTCGTGGAGCGCCCGATCTGCCCGAGTTTGGGGGCTCGCTGCATTCTCCGCGGGGCGGACAGGTCTGGTCGGGTTCGCCCTGCCTGTCCGAGCTCGTACGGGATCGCCGGACTGGGTTGTAAAGCACCTGTCGGTGGTATGAGATCGGGCATCTCTGCCATGCCGTACATGACCTCTTGCTGTTGTTCTTTGGTGTGTGTATTCATAAAAAACGACCAAGTCGTTGGTTTGGCTGGGCACTTCCGCGACAAATGTTTCTCAATACACCTATACTGGACCCAGTGTTGAAACACCTGAGGAGGGAGAAAACGAAAGGAAAAAGGCGATTAACCTATATGCTCATAATAATTTAATATATAACAGCAATCGGATTACACCTTGTAAACACACAAGACAGTGACGAAGAACGTGTTCGCGTGCACCGGATGAGCTTGAGTATGTTCACGCTTGTCAACAACAAAGCTTTCCCTTACATTACATTATGTTATAGCCGAAACATGTAATATATACACACATTTAGAACAACGAAACGTGCCCTTACCTTGTATGTGTCCGGAGTGTGGATGCTGTCGACACGTATTTGGTTTCTGTGTCGATTTGTACGCCGTGTTCAACGCGAGTCGGAAGTTGCCTCTAGTCTGTCGTAACTCTCACTTGGGGATTTCCTTCGTCGTTTCTGGATGCGTCACTGCGAGGGAGGGCCTGAAAGCCTCAACACACACACACACACACACACACACACCGTGAGCCGTGAGTAGGTGCTTATTGACGGTTCGCCCACCGTGTGTGGGCTCGTCGCCATCTACGACATGAAAACCCACACTGTAGCCTACGGATGTTTCACGGTTTGTCTTGTTAAATAAAAAGAATTTATATTACTTAAAATGACTCACTTGTAGGCTACTTATTGACAACACATTAGAGGAAGAGGAGAAAAATAAACAAAACACATATCTTGAGAAATTCATCAATTTTAAGAGTAGGCCTATCCTAAGCGCTGGGTATAGCTACTGGTAAAAAAGAAAAAAGTGGCTAAAAGCTTTATGAAATATTAAATACATGCAGTAATTGTGATAACACCTGTTTATTTTCATTTTTGAAAATGAAGTCCAAACAGAAACCCTACATAGTTGCTTTGAGTATCTGGTAAAACACACGTCTTGCGACATTAGTGCTTGTCTTTCAGTTTGCAATCTGGCACAGGTGAAACTTGAAAAAATTAGAATATCGTGCAAAAATATCATTTTAATGATTATGGCTTACAGCTTATGAAAACCCCAAATTCAAAATCTCAGAAAATTAGAATATTACATGAAATCAATAAAAAAAGGGGACATGTCTGCCCTCTAAAAAGTATAATCATAGTTACATACTAAATATGTTTCATTTTTTATTTGAATTACTGAAATACATAGTTTTGTAGGCAATTTTAAAATTTTTCAAGTTTCACCTGTAAGGACTGTGTCCCGCTGGCATGGTGCATAATTCTGTTCATCTATTTGTGCAGGTGGACTTATGTGTGTGTCTGAGTGTATTATAGGGATAGTTCACTTTGAAATTAATTTTTGATATGTTTTATCTTACCTCAAGGGCATCCAAGATGTAGGTGTCTTTGTTTCCACGGTATTTTCAATTTTGATATTTTTAGGTCAAACCGTTCTTGTCTGTCAGTCATATAATGGAGGTCTATGGTCACCACCTCAAAAAGCATGCACAGAGAAGTCCAAATTAAACATGATTTTATGATTCGTAAATGTAAGTACACATTGATGGCCTAAGACACGAAACGAGTGATTTGTGTGAGAAAACGAACAGTATTTATATCGTTTTTACCTCAGCGTAGCGATTTAGATTTAATCTGTACAGTAGTATCGCATAGACCTTCAGACTGACGGCTTAGCCAATGTTCTGTGGGCGTGACGTCTGAGGCTGAGACTACCTGTACAGTTATGTTCCCAAACCATCGTGTAATGCTATACCTAACAATACTTTACTAAACAGCTTTGTAAAACAAAAGCATGAGCTTTGTGTTAACCCCATAAAGATGAAATCTGAGTACAAACCCAGTGGAAGATTCAGTGGAAACCCGTCTTCAGGTTTATATTTACTTTCTGTTTTATGAAATAACTAATATAACATGGTTTGTTTAGTCATGCTAGTTTGGCAACTTTACAAAAATAAAATAGGTGCTATATGTAAGAAGAGCAGACATTTGAGCAACAAAATCCCAATGATTTTGAGTGGGTTTGTACATCAATACACTCTCTGTTTGCATACAAGGGAGAAACAGTAAAATATGAACATTAGTGTATTGTTTCATGGCTCATAAGAAGTATGTATGCATCAAAAATGTTTGCAATTTGTCCCTTCTGTGTGGCCAAAAATATTTTTTTTATATTTCACAGTCTATATACCAAATATACTGTTCTGCATATACTTCTTAAGCAACTCTATTAGATATTCAATCCCACCTGACAGGATCAACTTTATCAGATTTAACATGTTGTCTCTTGAGTATTGTCGGATTACAAGTAAACAAACAGTATCTCCTTTCTCATTCAGATAAAATTGTGGTATGCACGATGGACATGTCGAGGCGTATTCATGCCGTTAAACTTACACCCCATGAATAGTTGAGAGTATAAAGGGGTGAAGTGGGAAGGGGAGATAATCATTACACGAGGGGATAAAACGAGATATAGTCCTTCAACAGCGCAAGAGTGAAGATGTCCAAACCAATCTGTCTGGGGTTTGCCTTGCTGATTCTGACCACAATTTTGTGCAACAACTCAGGTAATTTCAGGAACAGAACGTAACTTACACCACTAGTTTTCACATGAATATTATCCCAAGGGAATTTTTTAATATTAACTTTGAGTGAGCAAGTTACATCACTGTAAAAAAATGTGTAAAATTTACGGTAAAAAAATGGCTCAGTAAATATACCGTAAAAATACGGTAGCCACTTAAATTTACAGTAATTTTTATTATCTGACATAATTTTTACCAAACTATTAAGTCCTATTTCGTACCAAAAAAATACAGTAGCCACTTAAATTTACAGTATTTTTCAATTTTTATTATCTGATATTATGTTTACCAAACTACTAAAGTCCCATTTTGTACCAAAAATAGTACAGTAGCCACTTAAATTTACAGTAAATTTAAAATTTTTATTATCTGATATAATGTGTACCAAACTATTAAAGTCCTATTTTGTACTAAAAAATACAGTAGCCATTTAAATTTACAGTATTTTTTTTAATTTTTATTATGTTATATTATATTATGTTTACCAAACTACTAAAGTCCTATTTTGTACCAAAAATAGTACAGTAGCCACTTAAATTTACAGTAATTTTTACATTTTTATTAGCTGATATAATGTGTACCAAACTATTAAAGTCCTATTTTGTACCATTGTAATACACTGACAACCACTAATCACAGTGGTGTAAATTTTTCCCTTCCAAAAACGGTAAATTTAACATTATTCCACAGTAAAATTACATCAAATGTACGGTTAGATCTATCACAGTTATTCACCTAAACTTTCTGTTAGCCTATTAACAGTTTTTCACCGTAGCATTTTACCGTTAAATTCACAATATTTTTTTTACAGTAAAGCATATGATATTGTGTTTTCTGAAATCAAGGTTGTTTATCCTTTCGATGTGAGACTAATGTCACCTCGTGTCTCTATGCAGTGCGTTCACAGAGGGGATCCTGGAAATCATCTGTTGTTTGTGGCTGCAGATGTAAGAAATAAGTCTTTTTGCCAAAGCATTGTGTGCTAAAAGTATTAATATGAACCACGAAAGTATTTCATTTTTACTGTAATATTCAAATCTCTCTTCTTAGTTCATCATCAGAATAATGTTCTGCAGTGTACAAAGAGACACAGTCCTAAAACCACTGAGGAGTACAACAAAATGATCGAATGTATTTGCAGGAACCGCCCGACATGTAAGTTAAACATGATTTAGTATAACAATTGCAATTATGGAAGATATAAATCATCAAACAAAAATCTGTTTTCTCTTACAGATTTTAATGATGCCTCAAAGATTCTGTTTCTGAACATGTGCCATTCAAACTCTCAAACTCCTTTGTGATCTCAGCTTTATAAAGTTTCTCAGGATGATTTGTCTTTAAATGTACCCAACATGTACATTTAAAGTCTAATGACTTCAGTATAATCACGAACAATGCTAAGTGAATTTAAAACAACACAATAAAAACATGTAAACTGCTGAAACATATTTTTCTGTTATCACTGTGTGTTTGTTATGATAACAATGATATTGTGTTCTGTATCTCCACTGGTCATCTTTGTTTCCAGCAGCCTTTACCAATCCAGGTTTTTTGGTCAGATTTAGATTTTATTTGAAGAATCATGCATGTTTTAACAAGACACTCGCCCCTCTCAGGTTCAACTTGGACCAAAAAGTGCATTTTTACTTCTGTATCTGTAAAACAAATCTCTATCTTTCTAAAGATCACACTTGTGAGGCTTAAATTTGCTGCATTTTCACCCCTCTGCATCACAGAAT
Organism: Pimephales promelas; assembly: GCF_988280905.1. Lineage (NCBI taxonomy): Eukaryota > Metazoa > Chordata > Actinopteri > Cypriniformes > Leuciscidae > Pimephales > Pimephales promelas. Next base: position 48,787,993 of record NC_142769.1, on the reverse strand, counting down.
CTGATAATATGATATCTGTTTTCATGACTAACAAGATTTCTTGGAATTACTTGACCCAAAAATGACCGAATGTGACATAATTCTCCTCTATGAGTGTGCATTTTTATTGTTTATTTAATACTTCGGTCCAACAGTATTCATCATCTAAAAATGCTGTTGCTTCAACCCAACTTTGGGTCAAATATGGACAAAATCAATGGCTGGGTTACATTTTTTTAATTCAACTGAAACATTTTAAAATTGAATTGTTTAACCCAACAAACATATTTGACTCAAAGTTGGGTTGAAGCAACAGCATTTTTTAGATGATGAATAAAATGATAATTAAAAAGTAGACTGAAAGAAAACAACCCAGCATTTTTTAGAGTGTGTATTTTGCAAGGAAATACTGTTATTATTTATACATTATCATTATAATTTTTTTTTATAATTCAATTAGACCAATAATTGAATTAGACACATTTGATTATCAAATTGCATTTAATACTCATATTTTTGGCTGTGCTTGTGCGGAGATTATGTTTTTATTACTCATTAGTCAGCTTGAGATCGTTTCCATCTAAACTGGTTATATCTCTTTAACCTATAGTGAATATTTTATGAGCAGTTTAACCATATTCATCCGCACACTCACACAGAGATGAAGCACAACCTGAACAATGCTATTCCGCAAAATACATGCAGTTTTGTTTTTATAGGCTACCTTTAATAATTGATTTATCTGACGAATTCGATGGACTGTATACATAAAATGGTGTGTGTACATAAAATATCAACAGGAGATCATTTTTCATCCAGGCTGCTGGTAAGACTATTGTAATACTCTCTTCCTGAATTAATAAGGCATTTAACATCATTCGTTGTCTTGAACCTATTTTTCTCTGGAATTTAAAAGATTTAAGTGTGTTAAACAATCAAATACAATAAATGTTTGTAATAGTATTGGATATCAATATTAAAATGGCGCAGGAATTGATTTCACTGTGAAGAGATCAGAACCCCCCTGCTATTGCCTGTGAGTGGTACAGTCCAAAACTGGCCAGTGAAATGGGAAGGCAACGGGCAAGTGGAACTCTGGACTTTATGGATGCTGGGGGGAGGGGGGTGTGGAGCATCTCACGCTAAATGACACCTGCTTAAAATTGTTTATGTTTGGGTTGTCGTTGTGTGTTTGCAGCAGGTGCTTGCCTTTATTTGTTTTAAAGATGAACAGGGCAACAGGAGGATCCCCATATGTCTACCCTTGTTGGGCTGTGTGTGTCGAACAGCGGAACGAGAACGTTACGACATCGAGGTGAAATGAAATCACTCGTGCAATGACGTTAAATGAGGTAAACTACATCTGAAGGTTCAATTACTGTGACAAGAAACAAAAACAGCATTCAGAGATATGTTCTCGTAGGGGTGAGCGGGTCACAAATTAACACACAGTTTAAAACTCTACACTCGAAACTTTACAGTTGCCATATCGAGAAAAAAATGCGCCGAACAAATTGCGCCAAAATTCAAAAATCTTTGGAAGATATTAGCATTTATTGAACCATTGGCAATGGTACTGAATAACATATTTAAGATTAAAATAATATCAGATGTGCCTCCTTTTAAATAAACACACACACACACACACACACAAAAAACGATTTGACATTTGAGAGCCAATGTTATTATTATGTTTTGAACCATCCTGTATAGCCATGTTTTCTGGTGTGTTCATTGTCAAACTCAAAAAATAGTTTATTTTTAAGCATCAGAAGTGCCATTATTTTATTTGAAAAAGTTAATAGTTGTATTTTATTGACAAAATATGATTGTTTTTATAATTTTTATTAGATAAGATAACATTTTAAGCTGCCATATGGTCATGTTACAATATGCCCCACCTATGGGGCATGTTGTCACATTCACTTCCAGGAGAAAATCAAGAAAAAAAGTATACACTGTATCAAAAAAACAAAACCACATACTGTATACTTGGCATGTGTGAAATTAATGTGGTAAAAACTGTATTCTCTCAACCCCAAGTGAATTTCCACTAACTGAGAAAGTCAAAAAGTGTAAGGTTGTGCCCCACTCGTCTATATTAGTATGGTGGGACTATTACTTATATTATATATTGCACCGAATTTCTGTTTGGAAGCCTCTATTACTCTCAGTATTATTCAAATTCAACGTGGGATTTACAATGGTTATGCAAGCATGTAAACACTTCCACAAACAGGCACCCACACATGCACACACACATCCACGCATGACCTGATGCCCACACACACACACTTACATTCCACCCTTATGACCCTCTTCCAAAACCAAGTGCGATAAGCATCTTTTCTCAAGACCAAACTCACTGAAATCTCTTCTGGAAACTAACTCCCACAACACAAACCAGTGCGCCGTGACCATGTATTATGAGATATCATGCTTTTTGCAGAAAGAAAGAGCTCGATCAATATCAGACTGGAGTCATAAAGTCATGATCTTTTATTATTATTATTATGACAAACAAGTATCGAATGACTTTTTTACACTTATATTGGACTTATTATTGAAATAATGTATGGAATGAGGAACTGGTCTCAGAAGATGATCAGTCAAAAGTCAGAGTCTACAATATCAAAGCCCTTCATTTTTTCAGCTTGATATTGAATATTCCACTAAGGACTGACATATTTTTTGCATTAGAAGTAAAATTCAGAAGTGCAGTATGTAAGGCCCTGTCCACACTACTGCGTCACAGTTTCGTTTTAAAACGGAGACCTTTTTCTACGTTTGCACCTCCCGTCCAGCCTAAAACGGAAAAACGAAGACCTAAAACGGAGAGTTTAGAAACGCTGCAGCTCCGTTTTTTTGCGTTTTGAACCTCCGGAGGGCGTTTTAGTGAAGACGGGACAAAACGGAGGAGTTTAGAAATGCTGGCGCAGAGGCTCACGCTCGGCTCTATGATTATGTGTCATCAGTCGTGACGTGTCCTTCACTGATTCGTCAGCCACCGTTTACACCAGCACGCGCATGCCCAGTGTTGGTGAATGGTCACATGATCAGAACCTGTCTAACGGAGAGCCTTTGCACTTCCTATCCACAAGTTTCCGAGGGGCGCTCCTGTAAAAAATAAAGTGGGTGAAACTTCCGGTGAGGCGGCGGAAGTAGCATTCCAATGGTATTTTGTGTGTTAGTTAGCGAAGAGGCTAGCTGTTTTTCGGAGAATTATTTTACTATTTAAAGACGCAAATCTTTATGAGAGATGTCGTTACGGAGCTCAGGGGCAACATGTGCTGTTCGCGGTTGTATGTATAACCGGACTAAACTAATTCAGTGGCTTAAACGTGATTGTTTTGAACATAAGCTGAAAACGAAATCAGAGTGATCCTGCCAGAGCCCGTCTCTGATCCTGCCAACGACTGTAGTTTCCATCACCTCCCAAAAGACAACGAATCTTCCTGCACTGTAAAAAATTTCTTGTCAAATTAACAGTAACTTACTGGCAACAATTATCCAGTACTTGCTGTATTTCATTTAACAGTAAAATTACCGTAACACTAACTACAGTACTGTTAAGCATACTGCAAATTAAATAACATTATTTTACTGTAATTTCTTACCATATTAAAGTACAGAATTACACTGTTAATTTTTAATAATACTGTATAGTATGAAATGTTATTGTATTTATTTTATAGTGCTACTGTGTAACCTGTAGAAAATCCGTAGAAATATTATTTTAACTGTTAATGGGAAATAGAAAAAAGAACAATTGAAGCTTTAACTGCACAAGGTTTATTGTGTATTTTCAAACACATTAGTACATTTACATAATATACATTTAAATACATTAATACAATTAAATACATTAATAATAAAAATGTAATATAATACAATAAAAATCATGCATGACAATCATGAACAATTATGCATAAATACATGCAAAAATTATCATGAACAGGTAAAATAGAAACGATTAAAGGGGTGCTATCTGATCAATCTATTAGAAAGATAGTTCATAACAACTCATCCACCCACTCCCTGCTGGGGTAAAACAGCTTAAACTAGTCTAAGATTGTCTATTGGTTTGAGATAGACTGTCTAACTGGTCACAGTTGCTGATTTTAAAGGGTTTTTGGCTGCTTTCTATCTAAGGGACCAGATTTGCAGGGCTGGGAGACACATATAAACTTATAAACTATAAAAGCTTTGACGAGTAAACCACCAATCCAGATGAGTATTACAAAATGACAAGTTATCCAGTGTCCTTTTAAAAAAAAAAACTAAACGCAAAACAACCTCATCATGCACATGTGCCATGAAAAACTTGCATTACGGTATCAATAATTATTTATATGCAGACTTATGTTCTAACTTTTGAAATAAGAAGTTTTCTATCCAAGCTTTTATGCAATTAAACCTTAAACTGTACAGTAACGTTTATTTTCACACAACAATTCTAAACAACTTGCAGATAGACAAAATTCACAGATGGATAAAAATCCGTTTAAAATGTTCTCAGTGGGTCAGTACTGGACCAAGGTAAACGTTAGTAGTTAGATAAATAGAATAATTAAATTAGATTAGATTTACAATTCATCGGTCGTCAAGATGGATAGGGGTCTTCTTAACATGCACAGCTCACACCTGTGGAAAAGGAGAACAGACAAGACAGTTAAAATATAGTACGTTTTTGTTGTTGTTTTGGCTAAACAGCAAAAACAGACAAAATGATGTCTAAAGTGTAATTCACTTAATACTAAAATCTTGTTTGTTGGACTGTTGTTTAAAATCAATTCATTTACGATCACGTGAAAACGTAGGCTAAATCTTGCTTGTGTGATACTAAGTTACATGACTTAAAAAAAGCTTGACAAGGCATCGTTCCCTTCAAATGAGTACATGTCAGTTTACACATAGTAAAAAAAAAAAAAAAACAATGATATTATAGCCGACAATACTGTAGTATATGCAGTGAATGGTTCCTACCGGAACACCCCCAGGCAGTTTGTGTAGTTGGTATGACCCGGGTTTTTTTTTGTTGTTGTTGATTCTAAGTTCGCTAGTAAAGTGTTCAACACCAGGCTAACTCCCTCGTGTATATGTGTCGTTAATGATAACCAAAGATTAACAAAGACCACAACAAATACTGTAAATGTCACACATTTGTATTTTGGACAAAAATACACATTGGGCGCTTTCCGCGGTCCAACTTTATCACTGAGGTAACGTTAAGTTAACGTTGAACGCCAGGTCAGGATTTACACGAAAATAAGCGTGAAAAAAATCAATAAGAGGAATCGGCACTTTAATTTTATAACAATAAATCCGAATCCTAACCTTGGATGTCCGATTTCAGGATACATTTATCGATTATCAATTCCTAACCCCTGTAAGTCATAAAATAATGAACGTGCAGGCGCTTCCACCGACTTAACGTGGTAAATAACAAAATGATTAGACCATTTTGACCGTATAAGAGGTTACATATGAAATATATGTTAATAAAATCACATTTAATCAAGTAAGGCTATCAACATAAAAGAAATCCGCGTCTGACTTATACATACAGACGTTATAGAACATTCCGCGGCCACTTCTTTCTAACGTTAATCTGTTAACGTAAGTAACTCATATGGTTTGCATAAAAATATGAATTACTAACCAGATGTATGGCGAAAACGTTGCCGACCGACAGCAACGCGATGCACGGCCTGCGTGTTCTTACAGAGGGAAGGGAACTGAAGAGTCGAGTTCTTCATAAAATGGCAGCTTGTTGTGGTTATATTTTTCGCGGTCATTTCGTACTAATGTATTTGAATTTACAGTAACATCCCAAATGACTACATTGAAGAGTAGCCTATTAAAATGTCTAGAATATATTAAATTGAATATAGAAATCGTGGTCAGCTATTCTAAATAACTTTAAAGTTATTAGCTAGAATCCGTATGCATACACATTATAAGAATTATTACTTACCAGATGAAGAAGTTGCAGGTCGGCAGAAAAGACAGCAGCACCACTGACACGACAGAGAAACTCTTCCAAAGTCAAATATGCTCTCGTCTCATGCTCTCACCCCACTGACATAAATTATGTCATAAATTATGACTGTTAATGGTCAACCAGTGCTACATTTTTATTTTAAATGTAAGAATAACATTAGTAGGCTAGCAATTTTACCCGTGGATCTGTGTGTGGTGTTTTTCGCGGTCAATGCACTGCTGTATTTAGATTAACAGTAACTGATAATTTCCCAGAATGCATTGCAATTCTACAGTAACATACTGTCAACTGTGTGCACAGTACATAACTGTTGAAAAAACAATTTAATACTGTGAAAACAACTAAATCTACTGTAACTTACTGTACATAGATTATACAGTAAGAAACTGTTGAGAAAAACAGTATAATCCTGTGAAAACAACAGAAATCATTTACAGTGTGTGTACATTTGTTTAAATTCTTAATATTTTATAAACTCTATCAGCATGTGATTGGCTGTTCTCTACTGATGTTACACCTAAACTCAGGATCAAAGCCTGTGTTGACAGAATAATGTGCCAGTTAATGTATTCAAGCAGCACATTCATTTATAATTTTGAATAAACTCCAAAGCACAATGACTAAGTGTGTATTTTTTATTTTAATTGTTTGTCAGCTCGCACAACTGTCTGTCACCATGCCTTGATGAGTATTGATTATTAATAATGTTATTATAATACTGCCAATCAACTACTGCGGAGGGTAAAGGTACTGTTATTTCACCCTTTTTAATTTCGTTGAGGTTGTGTTCCCACATCGTTAGCTAGTTTGGATCGCTATAACTTGAATGACTGTCAACTATTGAATGAACGAGTGTCAAGCATGTCAAATCGTGCTTTGTTTACTTCAAAACGGAAGTCGCGCCCACTTTTGACGCAAGGCCTCATGGGGCGTAGGAAACTTGTGGATTAGCCCCATTGTGTATTATCTTGGTTGCAGTTCCATTAGAATTCCACTGGAGGTGATCGCGGGCGAGCGCAGAATGAATGGGAGTCTATGGGGCTAAACGGCTAAATGTGTCTATTTCTCCTGCTTGTCATTGAATCAACATATATTTTATTGTTGAATCCGCAAGTTTAATATAGATTATAGGCCAAAAGTCGAATGAACGAGTACTTATGTCCTTTCGATGTCTTACAGGTTAGGCCATTGTTGGCCGGAGCACGCTAGCATTCTGCTATTGTGTGATGTCATCACATTTTTTAACGGATTTTTAGAACAGATAAGTGAACTTAAAAATGCAATTTCAGCTGAGTGTATTATCTCAGCCCTCCCTTTTGAATGAAACTTTCAAATTACTTGACAAAAAATTACATCCTGAGGGTGAAACCCCATAGACTCCCATTCATCCTGCACTCGACCGCGAGCGCCCTCGCATGGACAGAGAATGTTACTGCAGCCAGTCCAGAAACCGAAAGTAACCAGCCAGCGCCAATTCTTTTCAATTAGACATTCTCTGACGTAATCCGCGTTTGTCAGTGAACAGAGATCAATTCTAATCAATACGCAGATAACATTGACAGCTAGTGGCTGAAATAGGTACATCAGCCCAAATTCAAAAAGTTGTTTCTCCCGCCTCCTCCTCAGTTGCCAACTGAACTTTCTTTCAAAAAGCACCTAGCAACAAATTTAGCAATTTTTCAAATTTATTTAGCAACTTTTGGAAAGTGACTTTAATAGGCCTATCCAGCAGGGCCGGCGCTCCGCACACGCACATCACGCACTGCGCGTAGGGCACCAAGTGCTTGGGGGGGCACCAAAAAATCTGGGTCGTGAAAAATCATCACAATAGGCTACTAGTATAAATAACAAATAAAATATGTCTAAAGCATGTTAATATACAAAAGCAATACAAAAGCAATATGCCTAGGCTAGACCAAATTGGAGAAAAAGGTGAATCTCCTGTGCCAGTCTCCCTCTGGTGCCCCCCCTTCCCCACCTTGCAGTGGTCTGTTCCTCAATCAGTGTCAAATTTGGCAGACACCTGATCGACATCAGACATGGCCTCGAAAAGGCACCAAGAGTCGGGGGGAAAAGGGGAAAAGAAGAGACAGCGGGATAATACTCGCTTGCAGTTAAGACAATGTTTTAAATAAAAGTGTTAGTTTTGTAGGCGCCCTTGCTTCGTGTATGCATGTCCAGGGGGGCGTCGCTAGTAGTTGTGCAAATGATCCAGGGCTTTGCTCAGCATGTAGAATCTTTTATTTTAACGGGGGTCCGGGGGAATTTTTCAACTTGGGCTGTTTAAGATGCAGTTAGTTTGTTTGAGAAGAAAAGGAAGACCGCTTAGATACGTTTTTTCGTTGTTGTTCTATGCGGATAATGCGGTCAAAGGCCCAAGGGCGACATCTGTTGGTGAAACTGCAATTAGAATTATTATTAGATTAGATTATTAGGGCTGGGAAAAGCTTAATCACACCCAAAATAAAAGTTTCTACATGATCTGTGAGTGTACTGTGTATAATTATTTTGTAATATACACACATATGCACATATATATTTAAGAAATATTTGCATGTATATACTGTATATATTTATAGATAATTTATATTATATATAAATTAAAATATTTTATATATAAATAACAAATATTTCTTAAATACATACATGCAAATGTGCATTTATATATATATATATATATATATACAAAATAAGTATACACAGTACACACACATAGGCCTATATCATTAATGTAGACACAAACATTTTGGATGCGATTAATCACGATTAATCTTTTCCCAGCCCTACAAATTATGTACAGAATTATTATATTGTGCCTCATCAGACCTCTTTTAAAGGTAGAATAGAGTTTTGAGTTTTAAATGTTCCAGTGACACATAGGCCTATATTATATAAAAGACTAATGTGTGCAATATTTTTGTATGATGGTTAATGATTCAGTAGAATCCATGAATATTTTGTCTTGTATTTCTGAATGCAGGGTCAATGCTAAAATACATGGGTATGGGTGGTTGGGGGGTGGGGTGGGGGGTATGGGGGCACCACCAAGCATTTGTGCTTAGGGCACCCAAATGGCTAGTGCCGGCCCTGCTATCCAGAGCCATATAGAGATAAATGTATATCTTTATAGAGGATCTCTCTATATGGCTCTGTGCCTATCCAAACAACACACTGGTACCTGCCTTGCAGGCCAGGCCACCAAAACTGCGGTAGCCACCATTCAACCTGAAGAGGGCAGCACTCAGACGTTTGATGGCAACCCGGTGGTGTTGAATTTGGAAGTGGGCGGAGTCACAGATCAAAACATAAACAGATGTGGAAGACTGAATGAGCACTAATTGTTGAAAGATGAGATTAGCTTGTAACACTAACAAGTCTGACCTGCTCTGTTCAAAAACATTAGATTGTGCTATGCAGATTTATCTTTTTCAAACCAGGAAATATTAGTTGAATAATCAAACTCACTCAACTGGTTCATTTTTTCAAATTCATTTGTTTACATACAACTATAATAATCTAAACAAAGTTTAATAATAGTAATAAGCCATTTTTATATTTTTGTATAATTAGGCGATAAAAATGGTCTCCTGTGATATACTGTTGTGATGTACTGTCCATTAGAGTTCACTGTCGTGTTATTTTTAATTTTTTATTCATTGAATTTTATTTTATTTATTTAGTGGACGTGTCTGTGAATAGTGTGTTCTTATAAGATTTGAGGGGCCGTTTGCACGACACTGCTATTAACTTAAAACAGCGTTTCGGGTCTTAAAAAGACGGGTTTCAATGCGGTTACCATCTCGGAGTAAACTAAGATGAACACACAAAGACAATACAATACCAGAGTGACAGAGACATGACATTTAAAGGCCAAAAATGCTCGTCTTTTACAGATGCATTATGCAATCACGTTAAAAGGCCGTCACACAGGCGGAATTACCAACCGAGTGTTTCAAAGTAAAAAAAAATAAAAGCTAAAACTATGATGTCGGACAATTTTGAAGTTGAAAAAGAAAATGAGATGTAGATTTTTTTACCCTACCGCCGTACTTCTGCTTTTTTGCGTGATTATTATATAATGTGTGTCGCATCACACAGAGATAGTGCATTTTTGGTTGAAAAGTATAACAATATATATATATGAAGAGTTCAGATGCAAAAGCCTCTAAATGCCATTTGAAATTTTCTTCTTTAATGATGATTTTTGTCAAACTTGTATATTTAAGTTCAGTAATTTCACTTAAATAACAATTAATAGGTAATAATCATTGCCATTTAAGTGAAATTACTGAACTTAAATAAACAAGCTTGATAAAAATGATCATTCTAGAAGAAAATTTCAAATGGCACTTAGAGGCCTTTGCATCTGAACTCTTCATATATATATATATTGTTTTTAGAAAATTACCTATCATTTCTCTAGATAAGACGCTTATTCCTCTGTTGAGACTTTTGAAGCGGCAGCTGCGGCACTGAAACTAACATTGGACCACATTGAAGTCCACCTTAATCTCGTTTCGACCGAAAGACATTTTTATTTGATAGTCCAGTGGTTTATGGTAATTTCTGTTCTCTTTATATGATTTATTATCAACCACAATTTGCATACTTTAAGTTTGGGACCGGATCGGATGTTACTGCTCCCTATAATGCAGATTAGACCCCCAGAGGCCTTGCTAGACTTGCACGGGCTGTTTTACAGAAACTTAAGCCTGTAGTCTCAGGCTAAAATGCGTCTATTTCAACTGAAAGCAATTCACACTGATTAGCCATCAATGCCATTATTTTCTCTCAAGATGCACATCAGTAATGATTTATTCTAAGGCACTTCACTCTAAACAATGCTGGGTTGTTTTAACCCAAATTTGGGTCAAATATGGACAAACCCAAATGTTGGGTTAAAAATGTCATTTCAAATTTGAACCCAACTTCAACTTTCACTTTCAACTGTACATTTTTTTAATTGCACTTTTAACCCAACATTTGGGTTTGTCCACATTTGACCCAAACTTGGATTGAAACAACCCAGTATTTTTTACAGTGATAAGGCCTAAGCCTTAAATTTCTTGTGCGAAATGACAATTACAAAGCATTCATGCCTGACATGTTTTGATGAACAATATATTCTAAAAAAAAAAAAGCTGGGTTGTTTTAACTCAATTTTGGGTCAAATATGGACAAACCCAAACGTTGGATTAAAAATGCAATTTAAAAATGAAACCCAACAATGGGTTTTTCAATAAATGACCCAAAATTGGGTTGAAACAACTCAGCATCTTTAGAGTGTAGTTCGGCGTTGTTCATTTATACCCAAAAACAGTCGCGCTATCATCTCAGAACAAACAATAAAAACAACTAACTGCTTCATATCCTTTATTTTAAACACACTGTAACACAGTTAAATATTATTAACTTGTTTCTCAGATAAAGCTAAATCCTCAGTCCACAATGGAAACGTGTTCAGGTGTTGATGAACTGTAGTCGTCAATATAATGAATAGGAAATAATTCACACCTTTTCTTGCAGAAACAGCTGATTTTCTTCACATTGATGCAACCAGCAAACCAAAAGAGGTTTACTCAGTCGTTAATGTTGAACACATGCGACCAGCTAAACAATACAGTCTTCATTCTCAGGTGAAACTATGCCAAGATGATGATGGAATTTTAGGTGGAGGGTCACGGGTGTGACGCATCATAACCAGTGACTTTGAGGAAGCGCTTTAAAAGAGATGCACACCTACTCAGTGTAACAGCTGATCTCCATCATTTGGTGAACGAACACAAGTCTGTCTTTCGTCTTCAGGTACAGTAAGTGCAGTTTTTGAGATTGTTCAATTTTAGTTAGATTAAAAAATACTGGGTTGTATCAACCCAAATTTGGGTCAAATATGGACTAACCCAAATGTTGGGTTAAAAATGCAATTCAAAAATTTAAAGTTGGAAGTGGACAGTGGAAGTTGGGTTAAAGTTTGAAATTACATTTTTAACCCAACATTTTGGGTTGTCCATATTTGACCCAAATTTGGGTTAAAACAACCCAGCATTGTTTAGAGTGTTGGTCCAAATTACATGTTAAAAATTGCAGTTGTAGTATAATTCTGACTGCTTTTAGATTACTTTTAACATAACTTTTAGCCTTGACTCGTTTAGGATAATTTTGTACTAAATTGAAAAAAAAAAAAAATGAAGTAAAGTGCATTAAATGTTATATTACATCAGGGTTTCACAAACAGGGGTTTGAACTGCATGGAGTTCGTTGATGACTAGATAATAATAATTTAAACCATAAAATTGTACGATTTTCAAATAATAACAAAAAAAATAAACCACAAAAAAGACTATTTAATTTTGCGTGATTCTGACCTGATTGCATAATCCATTAAACACTCTGTGTGTCTCTATGCACTTATTTAAATAGCCTATCTAGCTTAGTTTTTCAAGAATAACCTGTCTTTAAAACAACACTGGAACACTACTGTTGTTTAAAATGATAAATCACCATATGACAGGGTTTTCAATGGGCTTTTTTGTGCTGATGCTAATGAAAAATAGATGGTACTTAATAAAGCATAAAGGTTCTGGTTGTGTGAAGAACATCAATGGAATTATTTCATTCCACAAAGTGGAAAACTCTACAGATTTAAAATAATAATCTTCAAACGAAGAGAAAAAAGGTTATTTTAAGAACTGTTCGCTGAAAGGTTTTTTTGGGGAACCAAAAAAAAAAAAAAGGTTGTTATGGTATTGTTTAAAAATAAAGGTTTCGAGTTTGTTTACATCAAAAAAATGTAAATTCAGCACATTCTTCAAGGAGTAGTTCACTTTTAAAAAAACCTTTGCTGATAATTTACTCACCCCCATGTCATCCAAGATGTCCATGTCTTTCTTTCTTCAGTCGAAAAGAAATTAAGGTTTTTGATGAAAACATTCCAGGATTTTCTCCATATAATGGACTTCAATGGGAACCAAACGGGTCAGGGTCCAAAAGACAGTTTCAGTGCAAACTGTTCAAACGGCTTTAAACGATTCCAGACGATAAAAAAAAAAAGTTTAAGTTTTATAAGCTCAAATGGTTGCCTTGCTCTGTTCTGTGATGAGCCCTTGTGACGATTATAGCTTATAAAACTTAAACTTTCTTGTTTTTTTAAATGAGCGATTATTGAGACCATTATTGATCATCTGGAATCGTTTAAAGCCCTTTGAACAGTTTGCACTGAAACTGTCTTTTGGACCTTGAACCATTTGGTTCCCACTGAAGTCCATTATATGGAGAAAATCCTGGAATGTTTTCATCAAAAACCTTCATTTCTTTTCGACTGAAGAAAGAAAGACATGGACGTCTTGGATGACACTACTCCTTTAAGATAACAATTTATTTTGTGAAAAACGTATTGCAATTATGTGACTTAACTTTAAAAGATAAAGTGGGGAATGAGTAGATTAAAGTATAAAGGGCGATATTTTCAGTGACATTTTAAGTCTCTTAATGTTGTTGTTGCAGTTTTTTAAGAAAACAAGACTTATATCTGCATGTACTGTACCTTGATAAGAATGTTTCGATATGGAAAACCATAAAAAGTAGGACATTTATTATGTTTATTTATTTTTTATTTTTTGCAGTGCATGTACTCATATGTGTTTGTGTTCTTGTGTCTGTTGAAGGATTCGGCAAAATAAAGAGGATGACCTCTCAACAGCCAAAGGCCTTCGTCATGTCACACACCTCCAACCAGTGGAGCTCTGGAATCTGTGACTGCACTGAGGACATACCAGAGTGTGAGTGTCTCTCTCTCTCTCTCTCTCTCTCTCTCTCTCTCTCTCTCTCGCTCAGTGTTGTTGATTTTGGTGTGTCAGTATATATGTCACGTTGTAACTATACAACAGTATTGCCAACACATCATCATTGTACATCACTGAAACATGTGTATTAAATGTTCTCCGGAGGTGTGCCAGAATAAGGGATAATGTGTAACCACTATTTACTGTAATTACTGTACATTAAGTCTGTCATTCTTTATAAACTGAGCAGGAGACGCAAAACTCTTCCTTATCTGATGCATATCCGAGTGAATCTGCTTCTCAAACAAGAAAAACTGTAGGGCAGGACATGATTGGATCGTTGGGTCATTATTGTTGGTCCATACAGACAACACTCTAAACATTGCTGGGGTGATTTATTTGTTTCTGACATCCCTGTTAGAAGTGTTGTGACAAGTGCTTTTCATTGACACTGTGACATCTAGTGGATTTTTTGGCATAATATACCTCAACCAGATGATAGAGATGGCTCAATCAGTAGTTCACTTTTAAAAAAAACTTTTGCTGATAATTTACTCGCCCCGATGTCATCCAAGACGTCAATGTCTTTCTTTCTTCAGTCGAAAAGAAATTAAGGTTTTTGATGAAAACATTCCAGGATTTTCTCCATATAATGGACTTCAATGGGGACCAAACGGTTCAAGGTTCAAAAGACAGTTTCAGTGCAAACTGTTCAACGGGCTTTAAACGACACCAGACGATGAACAAGCGTCTTGTCTAGGACCCTTTGAATCATGACTCGGAAAAAGATTTGTTCATTTTGATAAACGAGTTCGAACGGGAGAGTCACGAACGCGCATCACAGAACAGAGCAAGGCGAGCATTTGTGCTTATAAAACTTAAACTTTGTAATTTATTTATTTGATAAGACCCTTATTCATGGTCTGGAATCGTTTAAAGCCCTTTGAACAGTTTGCACTGAAACTCTCATTTGGACCTTGAACCGTTTGGTTCCCATTGAAGTCCATTATATGGAGAAAATCCTGGAATGTTTTCATCAAAAACCTTAATTTCTTTTCGACTGAAGAAAGAATGACATGGACATCTTGGATGACATGCGGGTGAGTAAATTATCAGCAAAAGTTGTTTTAAAAGTGAACTACTCCTTTAAGTTAGGTACTCCTCTCAATAGAATATAGTGACTCAAAATGTGCTCAACCGTTTGGTTAAATGGTCAAACAAATGTGAGATGTGTTCAACTCTTCCGCATCTTGATTCTCTCATCATCACTAACGGTCATGTTATTTCGTAGGTTGTTTTTCATTTTGGTGCTTCCCCTGTTTTGCGTGTATGACGGCTCGCAAGCACGGCGAGTGTCTGTGTCTGCCTTTGCTGGACGGGTTCGGAGGATGCATTCCTCCGATAACGCTGGCGATGCGGGTGTCCGTGCGCACTCGCTATGGGATCCAGGTTTGTTTTAAAGCCAGTTCTTACATCTAAAACTGTTTAATATCCCGAGAACTCATCGTGTCTCTCTCTCTAGGACTCTCTCTGCAAAGACTGTGTGTACTCCACCTTCTGTGGGATCTGCTCCTGGTGTCAGATATCCCGGGAAATCAATGTCCGTGAGCAAAATGTCACATTCATCAACAGTCGAGCAAATTGAAGGCCCTCCATTTTTCTGCACTGTTACAAATGAAATGACTCTCATTGTTCTCTGTGACATTAGACCTACACCGTTGTATTTGATCCATTTACAAGCAAATCCATTTTTTTCAGGCACAATTTTGGAGATTTTGGCCTTTCTTCTTTCAGACTAGTGAAAATAAAACATGCAAAATAGACATTTTAGTGTTTATTTTATTTCCTTTTATCGATTTGCATCTGTGAATTTCAATTGCGATACGTATCTTTAAAGGCTGTTTTATCAACAAAACAAAACAAAAGTTTACTTTTACCAAACTTAACAGTATAATTTAATCATTTAATATAATATATAATATATAGAGTTATATAAGATTTAGGGAATTTTTTCCCCAGCTTATTGACATTGATTCATGAAAAGAGAAATCCAAAATCTCTGATTCGGAATTGTATCCAAATTCATATTTTTTTTTATATATAATGCCTCATTTGCATATTTAAAGAAACAAATCTGAAAACGTGTAATACAGAAGTATTGTTTCATTGTACTGTGATTAATCATTTGGTGGAAGTATATGGTGATATCGATTAGTTGATTGTCTTAATCTATTGCCTTAATAAAAAACAGTCTGATGGTCATCTGGTGTGTCTATATTTCAGTATCGCTAAACCTCGAGTTTATGGTTCGCTACATAACAGCCAATCACGAGTGAAACTCTTTTAAAACTCGTTGAAATTATTTTCTCGCGAGAGAAGTAGCGCAATTCTCTTATCAAATAAAAGTATTAAAATATTACGAATTTAAACAAATTTACACAGCAAGATGAAAATAGCTGTCTATGAAGAGGTCAACTAAAAGAAAGTTTCGTTACTGTATATCGGTGCAAGTAAAAGTTGTGAATTTAGTTTTTACAGTTGATAAAGGTATAGAGAGAATTGAACAAGCTCACATGTCAGTTTATAGCTTCATGTATTGATTCTAAAGCGTGTTTATATATCTTTATATACTGTACGTATACTCATTTAAAATCTGCGTAATAATAATTGATGAGCTGAAATTGTACATGTGAGATCGTTTGAAGGGTATAATAATTACAAAAATAAGTTCTACATCATACACACTGTAAAAACGAATACGCTTTCTCTAATCAAAACAATTTTGGCAACAGATTACAAGCAATATTATTAATTAAATTTAACAAATTAGAAGTGAGTAATAATTAATTAAATTAATTCCTTAAAAGTTAACCATTTAAAATGAGTAAAACTTACAGCAACAACAAACAAACCAAAAAAACGCACATTTATGGTGTTTGTTTTAGGTTTGTTTTAAAATTAGGGGTTTCTTCTTCAGTAATTCTGCTTGTTAACATCAATGTTGGCAATATAATATAAATAGTTCTTATTTAATCTTTGACGTCTGTCTGTTATTTTTTTTGGGTGTAAACTTTACTGATTTTAAATGATTAACTAGCTGGAATTAATTTGATTAATTATTTGCTTGTAATCTGTTGCCACAATTTTATTGATTAGATAAAGTGTATTAATTTTTACAGTGCAGATTTATTCACTAAAAGCCATGATTTTTTCTTTTAAAATCATTTGCTATGTAGTGACTAGGAGCCATTTCAATGTTTATGTCCAGGTTTGGCCATTAGGTGGCACTAGGGTTATGGCACATCAATTGGGGCTTATCTACTTAGGAGGTTAGCTGTAATCAAGGACAGGTGTTGCCAGAGGGAAAAGGGCAAACTAGTATTTGACCGCCACCGAGGCTGTGGTTAAATGTTTGTAATGTGAAAGTGTTGGTGAAGATTGAATACTGTTCCGTTATGGAAAAGGAAATCCTTGTGTAAATCCAATAAATCTCTCACAACGGAGAAGAAAACCGAACTTTAAGCTTCGTCGCATTCTTCAATCAAGCCAAATCGACCACGGTAAGCGCGTCAACTAGACCCCGTTTACACCTGGTATTAAAATGCGATCTGTATCCAGATAAGTTATCCGGATAATAAGTACTGATTCCATTTACACCTGGCCACATAAATGTGTTTTTGCAAAACGGATATAAATCCGATCTTCACCTCCTGCGTTATATGCAGATTTAATGGATTGCACGCCACCAAAAGCAACAGATCTGAGCGGCATTTTATTGATCATCAGCTAATTTCCAAATCCGAGACATCAATAAGAGAGAGTGGCAACAGGCCTGGTAAGATAATTTCGTTTCTTTACTTGAAGATGTGTTAACTGCGTCTGTGACTTATGGCTCTTTCAGACTGCACGATTTTCAAAGTAGTCAGTTCGCTGCTCTTTTCACACTGCATGACTATCTTGGCCAGCATTCAGTCACTGCTGTGTTCACACTGGACGATGGATCGGCGACAGAAGGTTTCACACTGCATGACTTTAGAAAAATCGCCGACAGACTCTGTCTAGCACGCTGCACGCAAACTACATTTCACAACAAACACGCGTGAGATATGAAAAGGAAACAACGCGCGACACCACACGTGCAAGACCGGAGTTCTCACGTGAGACTTTTTTTTTTCGACCCGGTTGTGGTACAGCTGGTGAAACAGACACGAGTGCTCCTGCCAAATTTCTACTAATTTTTCTTCCATTTATTGTGTCCAAATAGACCGAGAAGAAGCTTTTTTTGTTGAAACAATGCCATATCATGTTGATATGTGATCTATAACTCCTCCCCGAACTCCCTGCTGCTCTGTATCTTGCTCTCTCACTGGCTGCCGGTGATCGCCGATGTAGTTTTCAGTCAAAACACTTTTCACACAGCAGGATTTTGAATCGCCGACAGGTCCAGATATTTAGCATGCCAAATATCTCACGGGCGTCGGCGACTCGTCGGTGATTCTCTCAGTTCGCGTCTTTGTTCATTCACACTGCGTGATTGTCACTCGCGTGAACGAGCGCCGATTTGCCTGTGATTTCGGGCATTTGTCGGCGATTTCTCAAAACCTGTCGGCGAGCCAAAATCGTGGCTAAAATCATGCAGTCTGAACTCGGCATTACTTTCACTTTTATTTGCGATGTTTGCACGTTGAATAGACGCTCAGCTGCTCATCTGCGGTGATGCGTGTCGCGTGTCGCATCTGACTAGGCTATAACATGACATATAGCCTATATAACACGCTCTCACTCGTTTATTTTTTAGTATTTTTGGGAGGAGTAAAATGTGGTTTCAACAACCAGATTGCGTTTACACCTAGTAAAGATCCGGACACAATGCGAGCCAGACTACCTCCAGATGTGGTCAGGCAGATCCGATCACGATCCGATCACAACGCGTTTACACCTTGCATTAACATGCGTTTTTTATTATCCGGATAACTTATCTGGATACAGATCGCATTTTAATACCAGGTGTAAACGGGGTCCTATAGACCATTTCACAAGATGTAAACAACACTGGTCCAGAAGCACTTCCTGTTTCAGTTTTTTAACACTATAAAGCTGGGATAAAATACAACCAACAGAACATTTAAAAATGAATCAAAAAGTTAAACAAACATCTTTAAGATGTTTCCTTTACATGTGAAATAAAGAAAACAGTTACAAACTGAAACAGGAAGTGCTTCTGGACCAGTGTTGTTTACATCTTGTGAAATGGTCTATAGCCCACTTTAACCCTCTGCATACCCCTCGGCTGTTTTAAGCTTAGCGGTTACAGTGACCTTTAATTTAGAGTGACTTTATCGCGTCAGACATGTGTCACTTTGCTCACAGCTTACGTTTTTGTGGAGTAGTAGTACGAATTAATGTTTTTAAAATAGTATTAGTATAAAAAATAACTCGTTCGCTCATTTTGGCGTACCCCATAGATGAGTTGCGCCAGCGAACTAAAGCTCGACCAATATTACTCAATAATTTACTCGCCCGTGTCATCCAAGATGTCCATGTCTTTCTTTCTTCAGTCGAAAAGAAATGAAGGTTTTTGATGAAAACATTCCAGGATTTTTCTCCATATAATGGACTTCAATGGGAACCAAACGGTTCAAGGTCCAAAAGACAGTTTCAGTGCAAACTCTTCACAGGCTTTAAAAGATTCCAGACGATGAATAAGGGTCTTATCAAGCGAAACGGTCACTCATTTAATAAATAAATAACAAAGTTTAAGTTTTATAAGCTCAAATGCTCGCCTTGCTCTGTTCTGTGATGCGGTTCGTGACTCTCCTGTTCAAACTCGTTCATCAAAATGAACAACGAAATGAACGAGTTGACTCGGGAAAAGATTTGTTCATTTTGATAAACGAGTTCGAACAGGAGAGTCACAGAACAGAGCAAGGTGAGCATTTGAGCTTATAAAACTTAAACCTTGTTATTTATTTATTAAATGAGTGACCTTGAACCATTTGGTTCCCAATGAAGTCCATTATATGGAGAAAATCCTGGAATGTTTTCATCAAAAACCTTCATTTCTTTTCGACTGAAGAAAGAAAGACATGGACATCTTGGATGACACGGGGGTGAGTACATTATCAGCAAAAGTAAAATAAAAAAAACGTGAACATTAATAAATAATGTTTTATTAATATAAAGCTTTTTGTGGTGCACTGCTGAACTTGTTCAAATATGCATAACGTGTCGTGTGTATTCCTCCAGGAGACGCGGATTGACATAATGTAATAAAACACGGAGAGACTCTTGAACCTCAGAGTGAGAACTTTATTGATAAAGCCAAGCAAAATACATATGACAAATGGAGAGCGGTAGTAGTAAAGTGACATCTGTTTAACTCTTTATTCTTTTGTTTTACAAGTCTGAGGGAAATATTAACAATAAAAATAAAATATAAATGTTTAAAAATATCAAGACGTTGAAAATGCAAAGGGATAGTACAAGCTTGAGTAATAAACTGCATTTATAAGCACAAAAACACTAGAAAAACAACTTTGATTTTCGGCGTACTGCTTTAGATTTCAATACTTCCTGAAAAAGATGAACATAAAGTCATAAATCTAACAAATATTTATGCAAAAAAAGAAAGTTTGTGAGAAATGACCTCATCAGTTAGGTACCTGATATGTGAATATGTGCTTGATCTTGTTCAGCTCTTCTGGATCTGATGTCATAAACCAGAACAATGACCGTAGCCACGCCCACCAGAGCAGAGAGGACCAATCGGAGCACAGCTTCAGTAGGACCACAACAGTGGACAGAGTCTGAGGGATAAAAACATCAAATATATTCAGGTTTAATATCAGCACTGACTTCAACTAATATCATGATTGGTACCTGCACATGTGTGGCTGCAGAGTGTGTTGATGTCCAGATGTGTGGTCTGGTTGCTGATGGGATTGTTCAACACACAGCTGTAGGTGTTTTTATCCTCATGTTCCACCTCCAGAGGTAGAGAGAGACTGATGCTGAGATCACACACACTGATGCTGGACAATACACTCATTCCTGCGTACCAGGACAGAGTCGCATGACTCACATTCAACACTGATGAACACACCAATGAACAATTTGACGATGATGAAGAACAGTGTGAGGAGTTATTGATGATGACAGGAACAGGCAGACGAGCTGGGAAACATGAGAGAACAAGGAGAAAAATGAACAAATGAAAAGTTCTGTTATGAAACTCTAGAGGGGGCGCAGGCTGATTGGTCCTTAAAGGAGTAGTTCACTTTTTAAAAAACTTTTGCTGATAATTTACTCACCCCCGTGTCATCCAAGATGTCCACGTCTTTCTTTCTTCAGTCGAAAAGAAATTAAGGTTTTTGATGAAAACATTCCAGGATTTTCTCCATATAATGGACTTCAATGGGGACCAACGGTTCAAGATCCAAAAGACAGTTTCAGTGCAAACTGTTCAAAGGGCTTTAAACGATTCCAGACGCTAAATAAGGGTCTTATCTAGCGAAACGATCGCTCATTTAATAAAAATTAATAACAAAGTTTAAGTTTTATAAGCTCAAATGCTCGCCTTGCTCTGTTCTGTGATGCCCGTTCGTGACTCTCCTGTTCGAACTCGTTTATCAAAATGAATAAATCTTTTTCCGAGTCATTTGGTTCATTCAACGAACGAAACGAACGAATTGACTCGGAAAAAGATTTGTTCATTTTGATAAACAATAAATGAAGAAGAAGAAGAAGATAAACAAGTTCGAACAGGAGAGTCACGAACGCTAATCACAGAACAGAGCAAGGCGAGCATTTGTGCTTATAAAACTTAAACTTTGTTATTTATTTATTAAACGAGCGATCGTTTCGCTTGATAAGAGCCTCATTCATCGTCTGGAATCGTTTAAAGCCCTTTGAACAGTTTGCACTGAAACTCTCATTTGGACCTTGAACCGTTTGGTCCCCATTGAAGTCCATTATATGGAGAAAAATCCTGGAATGTTTTCATCAAAAACCTTAATTTCTTTTCGACTGAAGAAAGAAAGACCTGGACATCTTGGATGACATGGGGGTGAGTAAATTATCAGCAAAAGTTTTTTTTCAAAACGGTCTGTCATCTCAAACTATAAAATAAAAAAAACCCTCAACAGTTTTGATATATGACTGGTGCTGAGCCAGAGACGGATGTGCTTATCACTTGTCATATCACAGTGTTTTCAACCACATAATGTTTATTTCAGGTTTCAGACATTTAAATAGGTACAAGAAAAAAAAACATTTAGTCGTTTTTCATTTAGTAGGCAAGAAAAAAACACACCGGTAGTTTGTAAAATACACTGATGTTGACGGAAGCGTCAATAATAATCATTTCGGTTTGACAACATGTTTTATTCACATTCTAATGAATAAAACTTGTGTGTGAAAAGGTTAATAAATTACAATATTTGAAGGACAGCAACATAGTGTCGGCCCAGATCCGGCCCACATCCAAATAATGCCAGAAGTGAGCCGGATCTGGGCCGACACTATCTATGTTGCTGTCTGAAAAATGATTTCGACTCACCATAGACGGAAACATTGAATGTTTTTGATGATGGTGGTAACAATTCATTAGTTATACGAAGTTTATAGATTCCAGTATGATCAGTTGTGATGTTTGTGATGGTCAGAGATCCAGTTTGATTGTCCAGCTTCAGTCTGTCTCTCCCGTCAGTGAACGCTAGTGTTTCAGTCTCCCAGAGTAAGGTATTTTCACGTAGGCCTATTTCAGTAAGACCAGGGTTTAAAGTGACTGAATCTCCCTCCGACAGTGACACTGACTTCACCTTATCTGCACACATGAGAACAAACAGGAACAGATTAGCTTTTAAATGAAGTTCTGATTGTTCAAGATTGGTAAAATTTCAAAAAGTTGAATCAAAAATTTAACTCACAGTTAATAATGAGAGTGAAATCTGTACTCATTGGTTGGTCGGTGTCGGTTTTTACGTTATACTTTCCAGCATGATCAGTTGAGATGTTTGTGAGGATCAGAAATCCGGTTTGATTGTCCACCGTCAGTCTGTCTCTGAATCTCCCATCAGCGACATCATCATATACAGCGATGCTGTCATTAATTACATTTATTTCAGCAAGTAAATATTCTCCAAACCACCACCATATTGGATATCCATCCTTAATTTCAAATGTACCGTAGCTTTCACTGGGTGACAGGGTGACCGAATCTCCCTCCATCACTGACATTTCTGAAAAAACTACATAACCAAACACACCTGAAGAACAGAGTGTGTGTCAGAGATTAAAGATTTAAATAACTTGATTTTGGTTTGCTGAAGCTTCACTGAAACACTTTATCTGAATCTGAAGTGAACATTCTGCAGCAGTATAAACAGAAAAGTGAAATACTTCAAACTAAATAAAAAGTAGGGCTGTGAAATGATTAATCGCATCCAAAATAAAAGTTTGTTTACATAATATATGTGGATGCACTGTGTATAATTATTTTATATATATATAAATACTCACACATGCTTGTATATATTTAAGAAATATTTTCATGTATATAGATTTATATATTATTTATAATATATATATATAAATATAAATATTTTATATATAAATAATGTTTTTTTTCTTAAATATGCATGCATGTGTGTGTATTTATATATATACAAAATAATTATACACAGTGCAACCACATATATTATGTAAACTCAAACTTTTATTTTGGATGCTATTATTCGCGATTAATCATTTGACAGCCCTAATAAAAAGAGACACTTTTACCTAGATAAGCGTAAAGTCACACTTAAATGAATGCTGTTGAGTATTTTATCTTCATATTTATTTAATAAATCCCTAATAAATCAGTTAAGGCCTGAATAAAAAATTATACTTGATAATATAACCATCAATGACTAATTTCACCACTAATGTATTTCATTACTGAACCATAAGCAACTGAAGCCTTAAAAACACATTTCAAACTCACCATCCAGACGCCACAAACAGATCAAAACTAATTTAAGAAACATTTTCTTCATCTGTTCACTGAAAACCCTGCAAAAGTGATCCTTAAAATGTTTAATAACACTCCGACTGATAGGAAACACGACTGAACTGTGATATATATCTGTTTTAACAGGTTTCAAACTCTGTCGCAGTTTCCTTTTTTTAGAGGAAGTTATGAAAACAAAGCTGTTGCTGATCTTATGCTTTTAAATGAATTCTTGCCCTGTATTAGTTGAGTGAAACTGCATGAGTGTTGGATTAGATCCATATCCACTTGTTTTTTATTTTATGTTGTGAGCATCAATCCTGTTTGACCTCTGACACTTATTTGACAGCACTTTATTTCGAGGTAAAGATGTTTTGTGTGGACTGGAAGATTAAAAGGGTCTCGTATTAGCAAGAGAGAAAACGAAAAACGCTTTACAGATTACTGAGAAAAACATTCAGCAAAAGCTGTTGATCCACTCAACAGATCAAAACACATTTCCGTACAGATAGATAAAACAAAGAGGAAAACCTTTGAGTTCGTGTTTGAGATCTCAGGCTTTTGTATCTTCTGAGCAAAATAACTCTTGAAGCACATGCGAGTTTAACTTGGTCTTTTCTTCTGGAGAAACGGAGAAGCCTCTACACTGGGTCATGTTTTCCTAAATTCATGTTTAGATGGGCTATTCTCATATTGTACCTGTCCTGTAATGGCAGCAAAGGTTGGAAAACAATGAGAAAAGATTCAACGGACATCACATCTCCAATATGACAACAAAGTAGCCTAGTAACAATAACAGTAGTATTTTGATATTACGCGGGTTTTCTCCTCTGCTCTTGACGCTTGCTGGTTGGTGCGAGATGCATTCTGGGATACCTGGCTGTCTGTCGCAAGTCCGCACCATAGACATGTATAGTCTATGGGTGCTTCTCATTTCTTATTTGTGCATCCTCGTTTCCTTTCCTTGCTTCCTTTCCTTGCGTCTCAGCTCCACCCCCTGTAGGACGTGAGGGAAGGAAGCGAGGAAAGGAAAGGAGGACCGAGGAATCGAATAAAAGCTTTTTTATATCCATTGGAATTCTTGATCACTCGAGCGTCACTCCACAGTGTCATCAGCAGCGCTAAAAGGATCTGCCCTTATGTTGTTGAAGTTTGGTTATTTAATAAATTCATAATAAATAATAATAAAGATAGGCTATACTGTTGAAATATTTGAGATGTGTGGTTTATATAAACTGCAAAGGTAAAGTATAAATTAAAATGATTGTGACCGATGTGAAGGGGGAGGAGAATTGACACGTGCGTCACGTTTAGTCAGTATAACAGTTCCGCGTAGGATGCACCTGTGTATCCTCGCTTATGACTCCTCAGGAAGCCTCCTATCTCCTCGATCCTCGACTCCTCACGGTGCAATTAGAGAATTGAGATGTCCTTCAAGATGGCTGAGCTCGATCGGTTTCCGGGTCATAGGAGGGAGGACGGAGGAGCGAGGAGACGAGGAGGGATATTGAGAAGCACCCCATGAGTCCGCACAAGTCACCTCTCGATGCATCCCCGGTAAAGGGGGCGGATCAAGAACACATTCGGGGATTTGCACTGGACTTGGGTAGATGGTAAAAACTTTTTTTTTTTTTATTTTTTTTTTTTTTTATTGAAGAAACATGTACAGATGGTAAAAACTTATTTAGAAATTGAGAATGATGAGGTGACGTCACGCGTATAACTCCGCGGTACATTGTGGGAGGGATCCGCCATTTTGGGAGGACACGCTATCCGTTGTCATGGTTACTTCGACCGTGAGACTGAGAGAAATAGCGACAGAGAAGGAGTGCAGCTTGAAATTTATTTGCATTTTTGCGATAAGGCACACTTTCTTGGGAATAAATGAAGTGAAAGGAGAGGGTCTCTATCGGGAGAGAATACATAACAACACTGTAACGTTAAACTGCGAGAATTCAGTCAAACATGATGTTTCAGGCTTCATTCATATGTGGAAATAAATCTGTTTTGAATCAGATACGTGCATTTGCACCTGCCATGCAACGTCAAGCTAGCCTGGATGTCAGCCCGAACTCCGCCCACAACATTTTTTGGTCGGGAAGTTCGGTCTGGACTTGCTCCATTGAGGAGAAATTATAATCAGTCAAAAAATGAACGGGCCAATAAGATTGCCAGGGTGGGCTTTAAACGATGATGGACAGATGATCTGCAGGGACGTAATCATCACGTTATCAAAGAGCGCTTGTCAATGATGACTGCAGCTGGAGAATAGGCTATATGCACAGCTGCACTACTGTACTTCCTGAACTTCAGCCAGCTCCTTGTTTCCTGCCTGCCATTATTGGCCAAACTTGATTAATTCAGGTGTGTCTGATTATTGTTGCCTTGACTACTGAGGACAAGCACATGCACACCTGAATTAATCAATTTGGCCAATGGACTAGCCTGTGTGCACGTTAGCATATGCTAGTTCCGGCTGCGAAACCGATCTGGGGTGTCTAGTTTCCGGTAGCCTGATGGACGACGTAGAGGATGTATGTTTCTCCAGATGTCTTGAACATTTGCCGAATATTACAGTCGATTATGTTCATCGACTGGCTAATGATTTTCCTCCAGCTCCCCAGAGCAAGAGAGAAGGGGTTTAAATATTACATTTCTCAGTATTTGCATCATTTTGAAGGGAACGTTAAGTCACAACAACATCCATGCTCAGACTGATCTCATGAAATTGCGTATGTATGACACGTATCACGTATTTTTGGCATGCTATCAACACGCATAATCTCTTTTCAGCGTGTTTATGAATACCGTTGACTTAACGTTATTATTGTGTGTATGTATATATATATATATATATATATATACTGTATATATATATATATATATATATATATATACTGTATATATATACTGTATATATACTGTATATATATATATATATATATATATATACTGTATATATATATATATATATATATATATATATATATATATATATATATATATCACAGTGTATATGAAGAGTTCAGATGCAAAAGCCTCTAAATGCCATTTTAAATTTTCTTCTAAAATGACCATTTTTATGAAGCTTGTATATATTTGTTCAGTAATTTCACTTAAATGACAATTAAAAGGTAATCTTCATTGCCATTTAAGTGAAATTACTGAACTTAAATATACAAGCTTGATAAAAATTATCATTTTAGAAGAAAATTTCAAATGGCATTTAGAGGCTTTTGCATCTGAACTCTTCATAGCATATGACCTACCTCAACCCCAACCTACCCGTCACTCCTACCATCCTAGGAAAAAATAAATATCGCTCCCCAGATGTAGATCTACATTTTGTTTTGTTTCGCTCGGACATTTGACGGCGTGTACATACGCGGTACACGTGGAATCACTCGGACATTAATGTTGCCATGCTACGTGCTCAAGCTATGCGATTTGGTAACTGTTATATCTCTCTATACATTATAAAATGCGAAATCATGCGTTAGAAAGTGCATTTTCCAGAACAGTTTGTGCTGGCCATTGTTTTGTTTATGATGTTCAGAGGCTATGTTGTTGACAACCACTATCGTCATATAGATCAGTGTTGACAACCACTATACATGTCATACAGGGAGTAAAGGTATCCGACGTTGGTTCGTTCGTTATCAAGTTAGGCTGTTTAACACATATTAGGCTGTTCACACATATTTCTAAACAGGTCTCCCTTGCAAAATAGGTTCTAAACCCAGGGGCTTCTCCTGGTTAAAGGGTATAATATAATAAATAATTAGTAGCCTAAAAACTTCCTTCTAGCTAGTTGTCATGGATACGCAACGCTCCACTCTGTAAAGCGACTGCTTGGGTGCGGTGACAAAATGTGAAATATCGTTTACTTTTCACAATGCAGCAGCGCCTGGCTCCACCCAAATATGAGTGAAAACTGTGTTGGTTGACTTGACAATGAACAAACGAACATAGTTCGACAAATATATTTAGATAGCTAAGCTTTAGATAGCCGGTCCACTGATTTAGGATGTAAACAACGGCAACCGGAACCGAAGTACCCAACATCCGCCCTCAAGGCGGAAGTTAGCATTTTTCTCGTGCACAGAGAGAGTCAATAATGGCAGACAGGAAACAAGGGAGCTGGTTGAAGTTCAGGAAGTAGTGCAGCTGTGCATAAAGCCCATTGAGATGTAGATTCCGCTGTCGCGTCTTTTGTAAGAAAAAAAAATCGACAGCTCATTCATTTTAATAGACAAACAGAGAACTGCAATCAAGGCATTTGTCGATCGGAAAGATATTTTTGGCGTCCTTCCTACATGATTCGGGAAAAGTGTAACTTATCAGCTGGCTCTGACGGTCGTTAAGAAGATGGGACGTAATGAAAAGCCTGTGGTCGTTGTGGTTTCTCCTTTGGTGGCATTCATGGAGAAGTAAGTAAAAGAAGCAACATTTAACTTATTTAACTTCTAAAATATATAAAGTTAGGCTACGTTCTGTATTTGAAAACTGCGCTATGCCAAGGAGTTGACTCACTTCGTTGCTCTGATTGGTTGTAGGAAAAAAATATTATTTTTATATAATACTCCATATTGCTGGTTTCCCATAAAGATGAAATGACAGTTAACTTGATGCTTTAAACACTCTTTGAAATACATAAATTAACCTTTATTTTGTGAAATTTGAAAATATGGTTAGAAGTCAAAAGCAGTTAGCAAAGGGTTGAAAAAATCATTAAGAAAAAAAAGTATAAGTTGTGTGATTAATTAGTTCCACCAGTAGATGGCAGCAAACAACAGGTTTACAAGTAAACCCATAAATAGAAGATAACCAAAGGCACTGGCGACAGATCTATCAGGATCTATGTGATTGAGATATGAAGATCGTGCAGTGTGATAAACAGGACAGCATACATGCACTGATAGAGATGAAGAAACAGTCTTAAAACGAGAGATGGGTCAAACATGATACCAAGATGGCCAGTCAAGTGACTAATTGTCATCTAGTTTGACAAAAGTGGAATTAATCCATGTATACATGTTATGTGGCAATTAAATATAAACGAGCACTCACACACACATACACACATTGTGCGTTACATCTTGCAGTTAGCCACTAGAGGGAGCCCAGAAATCAAACATACACTAAAAATATTATAATTTTGATTTAACTGTAAAATGCAACAGTAAAATATGTTAATAGTAATGGTTAATAGTATGTTCCCGTACTATACTGGGGAATAGCTTAATATTTAGTTTAATTTACAGTAAAATGCTGTTAAACCGTTTTTTGGAAGTTAAAAAAAGAGCAAATCAACAGTGAAAAGCCATAAAAGGATATTCCCAGAATTATCTGTCTGATACTTCATGTTTTTTTTTTTTACTTTTAATTTAAATAATTATAATAGTTTACAGTTTTGACATTATGGGGTTACAGCTTATTATGTTGTAGGCTATAATCAGTGTTTTATAGCACTATTTTTGTGTCGTGACTCGTGTGTGTTTAGCATGATGGTGTTTTTTTTATGTGTGCATGACACTGTGCACCTATATGTGTGTGTGTGTGTGTGTGTGTGTGTGTGTGTGTGTGTGTGTGTGTAAACCACAACTGCCATTTTTCTGTAAAAAAAAACGAGAGGATTTTTTAAAATTATTTTTTTATTACTATTTATTTATTTATTTGTACACTGTACACTGTACAATTACTGTATATGCAGCACTGGTGCACAGCGGTAAACCAGAGCTGTGTAATATTTGTTTCACACCATTGATTGCAGACTTAGCTCTATCCGGTTATAGTAGTGTGAATGTTTAAGTGCATATTTTCCTTTTATATACTGTATTTTATGTTTATGTTGCGTTAGCCTACTCCTAATTGTGTTGTTAAAACTACGTGTCACACATTTTTACTGAATGCTGCCTGCTGGGTGCATATCACAAATAAACATAGTATAATTTCTGTCATATTTCACATATTCAAAGTGATCCAACAAGTGTTTGTTGTGTCGTATCACCCTCACCTTGGGTTTTCATGGGTAATGACTATGAATGAGTTGCTTTCTAAGAATTGTGTTTTAGCGACTATCTCTTGTATATTTAATGTGTTGGAAGACAGTAGGAAGCCATATAATAATTATTTATGCAATTACAGCTTTTTACTCTGAAGTGTGATTTCCACTTGTGCAACTGAAAAAAAAATTATTTTTGTGCTCCTTGTTCAAATTGCTTTTTCAAAATGAGCTTAAGCAACACAATTGCTATTAATTTTTTTCCAAACTTAATTTGATCGTGTTCAATCTGCTTAAATATATGTTACATTTAAGTTTAATTAATCCGTTTGTGTTGGATTATGAATTATTTGTGCATTAACTGTAACTGGGCGGTGCTTGTTAGTTCCCAGCATGCTTTGCATATGTTGAAATATAAACATAAATCTTGAAATTAAGTGTTATTTTAATGTGTTTTTTGAGAAAATGAGAAAATTATCTATTATCTAAAACTGATATTATCTGATATATTGGCTAACTGATATATTGGCTATTATCTAAAACTGATTAGTGTGACCCTAAAGTAAACTATATTGCATTGGATGAATGGATATATGAAATCAGTTGGTCTCAAACATTGCAAACTAGTTGAGCTGACACTATCTGTGCTGTGCCCAACCATAGTAAATAAGTTGAATCAACCTTAATAAATTAAGTTGACCCAACGCAAGTACATTCATGAGGAGTTGAGAATCACTGACCTACACTACTGGTCAAGCACTGTAAAAAATATTTTCAAGATTTGTTATCACAACATATTTTCTTTTGTCAAATCAACTTCATAATAATTTATTTAGTTGAGATAACTTATTATTTTGAGTTTCTGATGGTTAAATGAATCTCCTTCATTGTATTAACTCACTTTTTTCAGTTCAATCAACTTAAATTTTTAAGGCAACCCAGGTTACTTACTTTTTTAAGTTAAACCAACAATATTTTTTTACAGTGTAGTAAACACAGCATTTTTTCTTTTGTCAAATCAACTTAAATAATTTATTTAGTTCAGATAACATATCATTGTGAGTTTCTGATGGTTAAATTAATCTCCTTTATTGTATTAACTCACTTTTTCCAGTTCAATGAACTTAAAATTTTAAGGCAACCAGATTACTTACTTTTTTTAAGTGAAACATTCAACAGTGCATTTACAGTGCATTATTTAACATAATGCTTTAACTAACATCTATCAATAAGCAGTTTTAATATATTTGTTAACATTTAGTTCATATAAAATATAATTGTTCAATTATTCATGTTTGCTCAGGTCCATTAATAATATCCAACTTTTGATTGGTAAATGTTGAAATTTACATTAAGATTTGTATTTGCTTAAGAAGTATTTTTCATTGTTAAATTATCGTTAACTAATGCATTAAACTAAAATGTTATTAAAAGGGTGATTTTTTTTACTATTATTTGATATTTTTGAACATCTTTTCTGCTCAAGGCTGCATTTAAAATAGCCTGTAAAAAACAGTAATATTATTACAAATTAAAATAACTGTTTTATATTTTGGGGAAAAAAAAAATATATATATATATATTTCAGAAATCACTATATATTTCAGATTATTTGCTGCTTTATAATTATGATCTAAAAGTATTTAAGTATTCATTTCTTTTTCTTTTTTCCCAAACTTTTGTGCATTTAAAAATTTAATCAATAGAATATATTAGTGGATACATGAATGAAAACCCAACGTGTGTGTATTAAATGAAAACTTAAAGAGTGCAGTTGTTAATTACAATTATTTTTATTTCAACATGAACAATGACATAATACATTAAAAATAGGCTATTTATAAAATTCTAACAAAGCATCAGTTGTTACCCTCCCTAAAGTCACCTTTATTTATATAGCGCTTCATACAATACAGATAGTTTCAAAGCTGCTTTACAGTGACAACAGGAAAATAATGCATTTAAAGTCAGTCCAGAGTTGATTCAATTCTGTTGTAAAGATCATCAATGTCATCATCCAGACCAGTTCAGTTCTCATCCAATAGTGCCACAACAGTCAGATCAATAATATTGTTGAATATTAAAAGAATCATGAAGAGTGTTCAGGCTTCATTCCTCACCCGACCAGCTGACGTCCACACGTCGGGTCAGAACTGACTTCATTTTAGAGTTGAAGTTACGAATCAGTGACTGATGATGATGAAGTGTTTTATTTTCGGAAGCTTAAGAGGGTGACGGGACGGTTGCGGAACTTCAGCTCTCGTCTTATCTGACAATAAGAGCACGGCCCGCAGCAGAACGACAACACACAGTCGTTGCAAATAGAGTCCTGAGGGAGAGAGAGACATATGAGTTCACGTCTAACATCTAAGAATATTATACAAAGTTAAAAGGGATCAGTTGATTTAACTTAAAAAAGCGAGGAAACACGTTGTCTTAAAGCAACACTACACTCTTAGAAGAAAAGGTTCTATATAGAACCTTAAAAGGTTTTATCCGCACTACGTATTTGGAACCCCTAAAAGGTTCTATAGACTCTTAAAAAAGGGTTCCTCTGGGTTCTATATAGAACTCTGGGGTTCCATACTTGGCCAATAGAAACTTTTACCAAAAAAAAAATGGTTCTATATAGAACCATTTTGGAGTTCCATATATGAAGCGGGGGATGGAACCATTTCTGGTTCTAAATAGAACCATTTCTTCGAAGAGTGTATGTAACTTTTTTTTATCTTAAAATAATGTTTCCAAAATCATATCAGTGGTTCATCAAGGGTGAAAAGTATACGTCTGCCTTAGCCTGGATCTGTTTCGATATTATTGGCACTACTCCAGGGTTCGGGTAGTAACCCGACCACAAAAAGAACTACAAAATTCGTCTGTTTTACGTCAAGCGCTACAGTAGTCATTATTTAGTTTTTCTTCGTTACTGATGTCACAATACATCATCCTTTCATGAAATCATGTAACATACTCCACCTTGGACATCGTTGATAAACAGCGATCGTGCGTGCAATGGTGGGCTGCGGTCGGCTAAATTATTAACGACAGCGATAATGGACAATTTCATTTCCAACCAGTAGGGCAACCGCAGAGGACAAGTTACTTGGTGTTGCTTTAAGATTATTAAGTCAATAAACTGTCATAATCATTTAACAAACATGTATTCATGTCTGCATTGAATTATTACATTGTTTAAATTAACCTTTTTCGTGAAGTATTATTTTGTATATGTAAGCCACCCCCTAAACAATGCTGGGTTGTTTTAACCTAAATTTGGGTAAAATATGGACAAACCCAAATGTTGGGTTAAAAATGCAATTTAAAAAAATACAGTTGAACGTGAATGTTGTAGTTGGGTTTACATTTTTAACCCAACATTTGGGTTTGTCCATATTTGACCCAAATTTTCGGTTGAAACAACCCACCCGTCGGTGTATGAATGTGTGTGTGAAGGGGTGAATGTGAGGCAAATGTAAAGCGCTTTGGTGGCCATTAGGTCTATGAAGGCGCTATATAAATGCAGTCCATTTACCATTTACCAGCAATTTTTAGAGTGTACATTTCTGAAATACATAACTTAGACAGTTTCCTCTGATAACAGATCACTCTAAATTGTAATGTGCATTTTCTGTAAAGCTGCTGTATTTTGAAAAGCTCTATCAAAAATAAATGTGAATTGAATGTGTAATTGAAAAAACTAAGTTATATGAACTTGACCATTCACACTCTAAAAAATGCTGGGTTGTTTTAACCCAATTTTAGGTCAAATATGGACAAACTCAAACATTGGGTTAAAAATGAAATTTTAAAATGCAACCCAATGGCTGGGTTTGTCCATATTTGACCCAAAATTGGGTTAAAACAACCCAGCATTTTTTAGAGTGTGTACATAACATATTTTTTTCACTTACGCATGAGGTTTACAACGTTTAGCCGACTTAATAATTTTAAAACAAGGGGTTTCCTCATTTTTTTTTTTTAAAGTAAATTCAACTATCTTAAATGAATGCAACTAGTTGCGTTTTTTGCAGTCAATCCCAGGACAGTCTTTACCTCAATGCCATACGTGCGTCGGACAGACACTCTCATTGCCATAGTGATGGGTGGGATGAGGCCGAAACTGTCCAGCAGGGGCAAGCAGAGACACTCTCCGTGATCTCGAGCTGTGATGCAGGCGAAACATGGGCAGCACCAGAACGCAAAGCAACCTGCCCAACAAAGATTGGGAAAATCAGGCACCACACAAAGTCAAAGACAATCAAATGTCCAACTATCCGTTGGGATTTCAATGAAAATGCACTCACAGTCTGGGAGTGTGTCGCATTCGCAGAGGCTGGTGGACCACTGGTCAGACCCCGGAGCCAAAACCAGGGGCTTCGGCTGCTGAATCACCATCTTAGTTGCCATGATGACTCGAGCTCTGAAAGACAGCACTGGTTATGACGGGGATGAAGAACGAGTGTCGATGAGAATCCGAGTTTTCAGACTTTATAGATCCAGCAGTGAGCAAACACATGCGTAGACACACGAGATTAGCATCACCTCACGTCTCCACGGGGCAGGTTTGTCCGGTATGCTTTTCTTTTTATTGATAGATTTCAGGTGATTACCAGTTCTGCCGACGTGACACTAAATCACTCGTCTCATCGAGAACCTGGTTTCACTCGGTGCAACATCTTTGTTGATCAACAACATTCCAGTCAACTGATCTGATCTGAGGGACAATTTCATGTCAAGTTTAGGCTTATAACCAGGAGCTTCTAAATCAGTGTTATTTGCCTGTTCATCATTTCTCTCTGATTTTATGGATAACTCATGGTTGAGATTAAATTTTCAGGGAGGAATTTTGGCCCAGGCTAACCCAGGGTTAGTGATGACAAAACCAGGACATGCGTGCACTGATTCTGCGAACTATCTGAGAGAAAGAAAAGGAAGAATGTAAAGAAAGCACTCAAGCCCAATATTTCATCATAAAGTAGCAACAAAGGGCCTTTTATTAGCCTTCACGCATCATAGCTTGGTACGTGTGCCGTGAAGGATGCATTATGGCAGGGGTGCCCAATCCTGCTCCTGGCGATCGACTGTCCTGCACAGTTCATCTCCAACCCTAATCAAACACACCTGAAGTAGCCAATTAAGGTCTTTAGGATCACATTCAGGTGTGTTTGATTAGGGTTGGAGATGAACTGTGCAGGACAGTCGATCGCCAGGAGCAGGATTGGGCACCCCTGCATTATGGGATGTTGAACTGATTTTTCTACATTAATATTATTATGTATCATTGTTCCCAGGTTTCTTCCTGTACATCTATAACTACTAATGCTAACCACCTTTGCAAGACACTTCTTTACATTTGGTAAAAATCCAGCTTTTAATGTTGTTTATGTGGTGTTTTTCATATGCTTTAAGACAAATCTTGTGTAAACTCATAAGTCGACAGCATTGCTGAGTATTTTCTGCTTAAAACTGCAGTGAACCAAAGACAACCCAGATAGCAAACTGACATTGAATCAACGTGGAAATATGACATCGAAACAACGTTGATCTGACATTGTTTTGCTCATCGAATTAACGTTGAACCAACGTCAGACGCGTCATTCTTTCAAAACTAACGGAAAATCAACTTGAAATCAACGCGTTGTTTCAACGTTATGAAAGCAAACCAATTTTCGATTTTCATTTAGCTTTGAAGAATGCCGCGTCTGACGTTGGTTCAACGTTAATTCGATGAGCAAAATCAACGTTGTTTCAATGTCATGAGAGACGTCGTTTCCACGTTGATTCAATGTCAGTTGCTGTCTGGGAACGACAGTCTCAAAAACACGATTTGAAATCGCTGGTGTTTCTGACGTCACACACGACCTTGTAACCAACCAATCAGATCAAAGTGTGATCGTCAACCAATGGATCTCTGAGAGAGTATGTGAGTGGAGGAGGGGCTCATTTGCATATTCGTCGAACCATGTATCCTAAGGAGGCAAGGGTGAGGAGTTGCATTCAAACTTTTATGGGATGAAGACATTTTTTTTTTCAAGAAAAAAAAACGTTTAAAGGCCCTGTGAAATCAAAATTGAACCTATTTACTTTGTTAGCGCATATTACTAGTCTTGTGGTGAACAATTAATCCGTGCAAGTGAATATATATTAAAAAAAATGTTTTACCTTGGTAATCTTTAATCAAAATCTGAAATGTTACTTCCGGTCTGGAACGGTTTCTTTTTCTGATGACGTAGGTTTCACAGTTTGGGTGGGGAAACGCTTAACCACTCCCCTCAAACCGTTAGTTTGCTATGAGCGAGAGATG
The DNA here is from genome assembly GCF_988280905.1 of Pimephales promelas. Classification (NCBI taxonomy): domain Eukaryota; kingdom Metazoa; phylum Chordata; class Actinopteri; order Cypriniformes; family Leuciscidae; genus Pimephales; species Pimephales promelas. Next base: position 48,751,930 of record NC_142769.1, on the reverse strand, counting down.
GAGAGGAGGAGCGCTAGAGTAAAACCCTGCCCTCTGTTCAATATTCCGTTTCACTTGGAAATACGTCACAGCACTGGAGAAAAATCGTTTGCAACTTCCGGTTCACGGGGACTTTAATGTGTTGTTTTGGTGATCGAAGATGAGTATAAATAGAAAGATATTTTTTTCCACGCCCCCTTATTTAATCCTTGTCTATTCCTTGTTTGGCTGATTGAGTTCACCTCCTCCTCAAGTGCTCTGATCCTGTCATGTTGTGCTCCTTTCCCTGGTCTTTGCTGGTTTCTTGCATTCCTTGCTTGTGTCTATGGGTTCTGTTAGCGTTCACAACGTTGAAGGTAGCCTACGTTTACATGCCAATGTGCTACAGTACAAACAGATTTGTTTTTGCGTATATAGATGACAACATTGTCAGAATGATCCCCCGTTTACACGGATCTGCAAAAATGCAAGCTTTAGCCAGTAGTTTGTAAAGAAACATTATGCTCTATAGACATACACTGAAAAAAATAATATGCTTTATCTCATCAATAAAATTGTGGCAATAACATATTAAAAGCAATATTATTAATTAAATTGTACAAATTAGAATTAATTAGAATGTTAATTTGATTAACTATTACTCAATTCTAATTTGTTCAATTTAATAAATAATATTGCTTGTAATCTGTTGCCACAATTTTATTGATTAGATAAAGCATACTCATTTTTTACAATGTATGTGTATAACCATGTTTGGAAACGTAAAAGTTTGTGTATTCAGACCCCCAAAATGCAGTCCAGTAAATTGGGAAATTTCATCAAGGTGCTCTGGATTTGATTTTATCTGAACAGAAAGCAGTGCACATGAATAGCCTGTTATTATGATTTGCAAGTATGCTTTTAATCCAAATGTACGCTTCTATTTACTGTAACTTAAAGTACTCACTGAAAGACACAGAGATGTACTCTGGCAGTCGATGTCGGGCCAATCTTTACATAATCAGCATATGAAGAGGATTTCATAAATTGATTAACCAGTGAGTTTCATTACAATTAATCCCCTGAATCCAAATAAAGATTGTGACATTTATCGCACCTCATTGCACCTGTACTTTCAACGCACAAACTGTAAAACAATAGGGCAACCATGTTGCATTTCTTGTCCATTTTTCCAAAATCTATTGATCTCGCATACTTATCATTTTTCTCATTATTTCCATGGTCTGATGAAAGCATAACTAGAAAGTTGTTCTTTGATAAGCATCCTTTATGTGCGTATGCGTGTATAGAGTGAGAATCTACGTAGACATTCCCGACATCCTCCCTCCCCCTGAATAAATGACAGCATCGCCCTCTCAAGGTGTCAGTCTTCTGCTGAACTTTCCTCTGTCCCAGGTAAGACCGAATCTGCTGCTGGAGCAACTGTTGAGCCAAGTGTTGTTGTTGTTGTTGTTTTTAGAATTTGGAATTTCCTTTATGGAAGCAACAAAGTAACACATTTTAGACTTTTGAAGTCACCTGTTTATTAATTGCAAAAATTCTGCTTTAGATTCTTTAGTTTGTTTGTTTTTTTTCAAAGTTTTTGGATTTGAGACTCATTCATCATGGCAAGCAAGATGGTGATTCAACAACCCAAGCCACTAGTAGTGTCTGCAGCATCAGACCAGTGGACCACCAGCATCTGCGAATGCGACAACGTCAATGAATGTGAGTGTGTGTGTGTGTGTGTGTAAAACATAGTGAATTAAGGTTTCTAAGAAAAAAAGTGCTCTAGAAACTCTCTGATGTTTTCAGCAGGTGAGCAGTCGGATTGTTTAGGCAGAATAATGACTTGAATCGGTCGGTCTTCTGCAGGTTGCTTCTCTGTGTGGTGTTTCCCTTGCTTCGCCTGCATCACAGCCAGAGATCATGGAGAGTGTCTGTGTCTCCCTCTACTGGACAGCTGCGGGTGTATTCCTCCTGTTACTCTCTCCATGAGGGTGTCCACACGACTGCGATACGGCATCACGGTAAAGACACGAGAACTTTGATAAAATAAGCATATATTAGAAAGAAACTGCATTGTTTTGTTTCATGACGAGCTGAATCAATCATCAATAGACCGTCGGGGTAGCGCCATGTTTGATTTGTGACAGGAATGAAAATGAGGCTGTGAGAGATCGAACTGTTAATTAACAACATAAATTGGTGTGCTGACCAAATTTTTAGTAGATAAAAACACCGTTTTGAAAGGTGTGAGTTTTACAGTGCGTGCCGTGACTGTTTCACAGCCTCTTTTTTCATCTGCATTAAATTCAATACGCGCTTCACATCAGCGCCATCTTTGATTTTGAATCAGGAATGAGTCTGTGAGGGACATGCATCACTTCAGTGGGTTATACTGTTTTTTTTAATGTGTTTTTGGATTGTTCTGCTGTGCTGACGAAACACTGCAAAACCCCATACAACAATTAACCATGGTTTATTATAGTAAAAACACGTTTTTTGATTGATTACCAGTTGTACCACTGTTTTATGGCTAATACTATGGTAAGTGTAGCAAAACCATTTTGGTTACCACACTACAACCATGTTTTTTGCTGCAAAACCATGGTTAATTTTCGAATATTTTACGAGGAATTTCAGTAGACACACCAGACAATATGCTCTGTGGAAAATTGTGACCTAGGAGCTGTAGCTTTCCACTGTGGATGGATGCCATTGAAAACATGGCCTCACTTTCGTACCTGTGATGGCGATGCTCTGAATAAGGTCTATTGAGCCTGTAGAGCTTATTAGCAGGGCCATCTTTGTTTTGTTTTTTAATGGGAATGAAAGCGAGGCTGCAAGTGTACTCCTTCATGTCTTCAGTGTTATTTAATATACTTTTGGGTTGTACTGCTTATGAAACAAAAACACTGCAAAAATATCTTTCGGTTTGACAAACTCTAAACAACATGAGCTCTGGTTGAATATATAAGTGTTCTAGGAGCTATAAACATCTTTTTACATCCGATGCCATTGAAAACACTTTCATACCTGTCATAGCTATATTGTAATGCAACAGAAGAAATCAGAACACTGAATAGGTCAAGGATCTTCTATTGTGGTTCATTACGGCCCTGTTTTCTTCACACAGGACTCCATCTGCAATGACTGTGTGTACTCTTTCTTCTGCGGACCGTGCTCATGGTGCCAGATCAGACGCGAGATGAAGGCAAGACTATCACCTATCACTCTGTTCAACAACAGGCCAACCTAAAGAACACCATCATCTTCCTCACCTCGCTCTATTATCACTTTCACACATTCTCTAAAGCGATCAGTCTTTATCGGATCATAGTCATGTCAGTCCAAAACACAAAGACTTGCTGTTCTGGGGTTGCAATCAGAGTTTTTGATCTCCCTCCCACACACACTGACCTGAGATCAGCCCTTTGACATTGTAGGGGAGTGTGTTTAAGATGTTGGTGTACAGCTTTAATCAAGGAAGTGGAGAATTCTGAACAATGGATTCCCTTAAGGAAAATGCCGATTTGGGATTCTTACAGCACGTTTAGTGTCGCAGTTTTTATTATAGATTGTAATTATTAAAGCAATGGCATTTTCTTTTTATCTCACACTCTAAATCTTTCTGAAAACATCTGTTTAATATTACATTTTCACTGTAGTTGGAAAGTTGTTTTATTGAGCCATTGATATGTGACACTGGAGGTTTGATATTAGGATAAGATGTTTTAGTGCGTGTCTGTGTTTGTGCAGATCTGTAAATGATGAAATTTATAGAATATTAAAAGAAAAAGTCAATAAAGCTGATTACAAATATAAGGGTTTGTGTTTAATGCTCTTATCAACAAAAAATAATTTTTTAGAAATGATCTTTAGAAACATCTACACACCCTTTGGCTGCCGTTTTCCCACTTTTACATAAAGTTGATCAATCCCCATTAATTCAACTAACTGGTGCTAGACCGGAATGTCCATTAATATCCAGAGGGGCCAGAAAAAAAAATTATCATGATTTAGTTTTTTCATATGAATGTTTTCATTCGCACAATTAAAGGTAGGGTAGAGCTTTGAAAGCATGAGATCCCTCTCAAAGCACATATCCTTCATAACACATCAACACACACACACACACACACAGAGCAGGGTCTGCAAAGCATCACGAGAGGCGCCTTTAAATTACTTTATGTCTCACAGCACATACCATCACAATAATAATTAACATAAACAACTTAGAGGACTCTGACTTGTTGTGCAACCTGGCATTGAAATGCATAAATCCCAGTCCAAGGACGTGAACAGCTCTGGTTGAAGAAAGTCACTGGTATAAGTTCACCGTTTTGGTTCAGGAGGAACTGTAAAAGATTTCTGTTGTTTGTTTGTGGCACTCACATCTGTATACAACTCTGCTTAGCATAAAACACACTGACGACGTGTGATGTCTGCACAAACAGATTTGCAAATGTATAGGTTGGCAGGCAGGTCCGAATGCATTGATTGGACAAACATTTTTTACACCTGAGAAGATATATGTAATTTTTAAAAAATGTTTAGACCACTTATATTATTGATTGCTATCAGGATGTGAAGAGAGTTTTATGCCTGGTTCAGATTACACGATTTTAGCCCGATTTTGGCACGATCCGTTTGACGTGGGGTGTCGTGGGGATTCGTAAACGACAACGGGCGTCGGGATGCAAGATTCGATCGTATCATCTCGTATAGTGCATCATAGTGGGCGACAACCTGCGTCGCGTCTGAGATGCTTCACGACGTCAAAAAGACTAGCATGTTTAAGTTTTTTAACGGTCGTTCACGACGGTTCCGTCACATGTATGAGGTTGACCAATAGGAGCACAGAAAGAGAGACGATGGTGCTAACGTTAAAACTAAAAGTAAAATATAAGAAAACAATATTTTACCTCAAGTTTCCTTTGGAGGATTGACAATCTTCGAGCAATCCAGGAACGTGTCCATTGTCGGGTTTTCTTTCTTTTTTCTGAACACGGACAGCCAAGACAACACTCACCGCTTCATCAATTGTTTGTTTACATTCGTTTCCAGAAGTCATTCGCTACTATAGACCCTTTTACCCTTTTACTTTTTTGTGGGCGGAGCTTAGTTGGAGGCAGAAAGATCCCTCTGGCTGCTTCACTAACGCTAGTTAGCAAGGATTGTTAGCTTGTTTTTTAACAATGACTGGAGAAAATCAGATATTATCTTAATGTGTAAGGTCAGGGCCGCGATTGTTATTTCCAAAAGTTATTTTTAACGGACAAAACCAGATTGGCCATCTACACGCTCACTCAATGCGTGGATGATCTGACGGGATTAACGTACGTTACCTCGGTTGAGTGGTCTGACTTCTACACCTACCTTAAAGAGAAACCGATCGTAAATAGAAACTGAGGGCATATAAATCTTTAGATGCCTACATGGTCCTGTATAAGACTTGTGTGTACGATCCGCAGTTCTGCCGAGCCAGCGCCGAGACCACGAAGACAGTGTAAAGAGTGACATTACAGTGCGATTTTAATGACGTGAATATTTTCTAGAAATAAAAGTTCCAGATTCAGCATATTCATTTTTCATCAATTCTTGCACCAAACAACACAACAAGATGACATTTAATAATAGTAACAATAATTTAAGCTCCTTATTATGTAGCCGAATCTGTGCTGGTTTGTATTGGCCGCCTCCAGTTTTCACTTTGTTTTGCCTCCAGCTAGCGCCGTGACGTAACTGTGACGTCGGCGCAAAAGGGGTCTATAGTTTCGCCTTCTCGATGACATCACGGTCAGGAAGCAACGTGTAGTCTGTGACACGACAAGATTTTAGGAGTCATTCCCTGCTGTCAACTTCTGGAACAAAATCCATGGTAAAATATCCCAATTCATCTGGAATAGAAAAAGACCACGTTTAAAACTGGCTACTTTACAGAGGAAGAGGGTAGATGGGGGTTTGGCAGTGCCTGATTGTAAGCTTTATTTTTTTGTCTTTTGTACTCCGGCCTTTGTTTGTATGGTTTAACCCTTATGGCGCTTTTCCACTGCATAGTACGGTACGGTTCGGCCCAGTACGCTTCGACTCGGCGCGGAACAGTTCGGATCGCTTTTCGTTTCCACCGCAGTAGTACCCCTTCAAAGTGTGTGGGACTGATCGTTATTTGCGCGCGCCTCTACTGCCATGACATCATCTTAAAAGCGCCACATTTTCAAACCCACAACACAGGAACAATGGAGACTATCGAGGGGATGGTGTTCCTGATTCTCGGTATGTGGTTGTTTTTAACTGCTAGACGGAAAAATGTGTTTAAAATGAGGCTGATGGCAGCAAAACAAAAATACTGATAAAAAAAGTGTCTCGTGTCGCAAATCCAATGACGCTGGTAGTGACGATTCTGTCTGACCAATCAGTGATCTGCAGTGTTTCACGTCACATTTTAGTACCGGTACGGTACGCTTGGAACCTCAACAGACCAGGTACCATTTAAAGCGACCTGAAGCGAACCGTACTGTACCGTACCATGCAGTGGAAAAGCACCACAAGTGAGACGTACCGAACCGAACCGTACCGTACTATGCAGTGGAAAAGCGCCTTTATACTCCTGTCTCTTGGCGCAAGATAGAAGAAAGTATTGTGCGTCCATTGGAATCTGGAAGACGTGCTTTTCTCTGATGTATCAAATAAGCAATGTCGGCTTCGCTTCGGTCCCATAGTTTCCCATCTTATCCAAACCTGGAAGTTAGTTGAATCAAGGTCTCCTGCAAGTGGCATACACAATCTCCCATATTCACTAATAAAGGATTGACAATTGGAGGCAGACCCATTCCTCCTTCGCATTGAAGTAGGAGTGGTATTCGCCATTTGAAAGACATTTATAATGATTCCAAGACATTGCAAACTCATTCAATTTACCAGCATCCTCATTTTTCTGTCATCTACAGCTTAGATCGGCCCTCAAAGCGCATGGTGTTCCTTGGCAGCAACCTTTGCTTGTAAACCCGTTGTATAAGTTGATTATTGCTCAAGGAAATAATAGGGAATTGGTGTCCATATTACATAACTTTAAAGGAGAACTCCGGCGAACAATGAACCTTTGGTCTAATAAAACATCGGTACACAGTCAACCGTTCTCTGAGATTTGTTTTCATGATAATCGAATGTAAAGAGTTTTATCTCTAAAAACTGTTTAGCGTATAATGCTAGTAATGGGGGCATTGACTAAGTAAAAAGAAAAAGCTAGTTTATACCACTAACAAGGCTCAAAATAACCTAATAACATAATGAGGCTCCATACATGCAAAACGAAGCATTGAGAACTTTGTAAGTGTTCAGACCGTTTAATAAGAAGATACTTTATGAAGACAGTTCACTTCACGTATACAGACAGGAGCCATCTTAAAAAATAGTCTCGATAAGTCAAACCACGAACGTCGTGCTGAGTGATCTGAATTGTATGAAGTTCAGCGAACTTCTGACGGCGTTCTGGGATCGACTTATCGAGACTATTTTTTAAGATGGCTCCTGTCTGTATACGCGAAGTGAACTGTCTTCATAAAGTATCTTCTTATTAAACGGTCTGTACACTTACAAAGTTCTCAATGCTTCGTTTTGCATGTGTGGAGCCTCATTATGTTACTGCGTTAGTGTGGGGCTATTTTGAGCCTTGTTAGTGGTATAAACTAGCGATTTCTTTTTACTTAGTCAATGCCCCCATTACTAGCATTATACGCTAAACAATTTTTAAAGATAAAACTCTTTACATTCGATTATCATGAAAACAAATCTCAGAGAACGATTGACTGTGTACCGATGTTTTATTAGACCAAAGGTTCATTGTTCGCCAGAGTTCTCCTTTAAATTGGAGGCCTTTTATGACAAACCGCCTCTAGATAGGCTGTGGGGACGGGACTGCCCGAGCTTGGATCCGGACTTTAATTGGAAGGATGTTTGGGTAAATATAAAGGAGGCCTCTCGTAATCCTGACCACCAACAGATACACTTCAACTTTGTACATAGAGCGTATTTAACACCTCGCATACTCTATTTAATGAAGAGATTGACTGACCCAACATGTACCCAATGTGTTCTAAAGGCACTTTCTTACATATGATGTGGGAGTGTCCACCTGTTGCTCAATTTTGGACTCAGGTGGCAGCCAGATTATCTGATCTGGTTTCAGCAGCGATACCTGTAACGGTGCCTGTCCTGTTACTGAATAACCTAACAATGTTGAACCTGAATAGTCAGCATAAGCGCACAGTATAGCTGGCCTCACAGTTCCTAAAAAGATGATTGCATTGAGATGGAAGCCTCCTCATTGACTTTCTGTTAAATGTTGGATTCTTACATCTTTGGATGTGACTCTTCTAGAATTGTCTACTGCTCGAGTTAAAAAGCTATCTGTAACTGGAACAGTGTTTCTAAGGCCCTAAAAACTTGGGTGAGATGACTTAACCTTTACCTGACTTAATTCAAGTTGGTTTATTCTGTGTACTTGTTAATTCAAGCTACTTAAATTGAGTTATTCCCCTTGTCCTTTTTTATTGTATTATTTATTTATTTATTTATTTATTTATTTATACTTAAATTGAGTTATTCCCCTTGTCCTTTTTTATTTATTTATTGGGGGGAGGGGCTGTTTCATATGTATGTATATAGAGTGCCGAAGTTACGACGTCACTCTGTAGGCCAAAACGCGGAAGTGAGTTAGCATTTTAGCACTACGGTTCCCTCGCTCTAAAGTCTATGGGATTTTTGAATGGGTTTTTGCTAAATCGCCTGAAATAAGGTCTCTGGTGAACAAAGCCTCTAAATATTTTCACGTTTTGATCTATGACATAAAACACAGTTATAACCTGCTTGTGGTTTTTTAAACTTTATTGTGCCTGATTGTGTTTTTTAAAATCTTCATATAGGCTTCAAAATGTATAAATTTTGGATTAACTTGTCTGTATCTTGCTAGACAAAACGTGTAAGTGTTACTACTCTTTGTTGAACACAGATCTTATTTTTTGCGATTTTCCAAAAGTCTATGGGGAAAATGCATTGCTTTTCGACCGAGGGAACCCATTCGCCGCTAGCTTCCGAGTTGTCCTACAAAGTGACGTCATCACTTCGGCACTCTATTGCAAATGTATGTCTATTTTGTCATGGTAAATGTGTGTTCTTTTGACTGCTTGTTGTGATTTTGAAATGCTTACTATGTTGTTCTTTTTCCTTCAATAAACATTTGATCACAAAAAAAAAGCGTAATCTGACACAGTGACTATCGTAACAGACAAAAAAAAAAAAACGTGTAATCTGAACCAGGCATTAACCGGTATAACAAATATTGTTTATAAAAACCATTGCCTAAACTAAAAATAACCATCATAAGAACCAACATCCGATATATCGGATATCAACTACATTTGGAGTAGACTTGAAATAATTTGGGACTTACAATGACACAAGTAACTCATAATAACTTTGTCTTTGCGCCTGTGTATATTAATATTTATCTACATTTCGGCCTAGCATCATTGCCATTAGTTGTATGGTGCTTTTGTTTTGTTTTTTGGCTCCTCAGCCCCAGTTACTATTCACTTTTGTTGTAAAAGTGCTAAAATCCATTTTATGTGGGAAAAATAAAATGTTTGCATAATATGTAAACATAAAATAACAGCAGTATTCATCTAGAGTCATCTTTACATTGCGATGTCCATTTGAAAATGAAATCGAATGAGGCCAGTGGCCGTCAAGTTTCAGAAATACAAATCAGCTTTTTGACCTTTTGCTGTTACATAAATTACCTTTCAAGTCCTGAGGGGAACTCGTGTGCATGTGGGAAACAAGGAAACTTTCTTCATTCTTGTATGAAATAAGCCACGATTTATTTCCGTTGAATGGTTAAGCCATAACACAGACGACATTTCTGTAGGTGAGTTAAAGGAGTAGTTCACTTTTAAAAAAAACTTTTGCTGATAATTTACTCACCCCCATGTCATCCAAGATGTCCATGTCTTTCTTTCTTCAGTCGAAAAGAAATTAAGGTTTTTGATGAAAACATTCCAGGATTTTTCTCCATATAATGGACTTCAATGGGAACCAAACGGTTCAAGGTCCAACTGCTTTAACTCGTTCATCAAAATGAACAAATCTTTTCCCAAGTCAACTCGTTCATTTCGTTCGTTGAATGAACCAAATGACACGAAAAAAGATTCGTTCATTTTGATAACCGAGCACGAACGCGCATCACAGAACTGAGCAAGGCGAGCATTTGAGCTTATAAAACTTAAACTATGTTATTATTATTAAATGAGTGATCGTTTCGCTTGATAAGACCCTTATTCATCGTCTGGAATCGTTTAAAGCCCTTTGAACAGTTTGCACTGAAACTGTCTTTTGGACCTTGAACCGTTTGGTTCCCATTGAAGTCCATTATATGGAGGAAATCCTGGAATGTTTTCATCAAAAACCTTAATTTCTATTCAACTGAAGAAAGAATGACATGGGAGTGAGTAAATTATCTGCCAGGGCGGGCTTTATAGGATGATGGACAGATGATTGCCTCAGCTCAGCCATGTGATAACAGTGTGATCATAATTTCGAGTGATTCGTTCAGTCATTTATCTATTTTTGTGTTTGCTACTCTCCAGGCTGCTTCGCCACATGGTGTCACGTCTCCTTTACTTGTTCCACAGCATCGGATTTTGGGGAGTTTTGCTGTCTGCCCCTGTTTGACCTTTGCGCCTGCACTCCTCCCATATCTATTCACCTTTGAGAACTTGATTCAACACACAGGTATAGCCTATCTATGTGTTGCATCATAAACTAACAAAAAGTACCAAAAAAGGTCCATGGGTCTAAATGACATATAGTCATTTCTAAGCTCAATCCTCACTATATTCATCTTTAAGCATTATTTGGGCAGGACAATGATATAAGAAATCATTAAGGTACCATATTCTCAGTCAGCTCCAAATATAACATTAGTATTCCCAGAGGCAGAATGTTTTGTACCAGGTAATTTGAACTATAGAAAGTAACGGAGGAAAGAGGAAGCTGTGGCTTTGTGATAAAGTCAATGAAGTGAGTCATAGCCTGGAGTCATGATCTGCAATTACACCTGCCTTTGTTGCTTTTGGCAGCTCGCCTCCTCTTTAAAACTGAGATCTTTTTCATGATAAGTCATCTACAAGTTGTTTGCATTGATGATTTTGTTGCTTGTTGGACTGTTTAAGACTTCTTCATGCGTTGAAAATAGTTGTTGATGTCGCACTCACTTCTAAACATATGTTTAAATATTAAATGTTATGGTTAGCCATTATTTACTGTTGCACCCAGTTAAATAAAATCTGGTTGACCACTTTGCATGTCACATTAACACTGAACATTTGGACTTTGCAAATATAGACCAGTTCTCTGCTCAATCAACACTGCAAGCCGGACGCAAGTAAGAGTTTCACACATTATTTTCAAACCATTCTGTGTTTTAAAGCTTATGCACAACATTCGAGTTTCAAATTTTGTAATTTATTTTTTCCTTGATGTATTATGTGTATTTGTTTCTATTTATTGACATAGGTATAGGTAACAAAACAAAAAAAGCTGTGACAATATAAAATGGATAGTAACTGCAGAAAATAATTAAATCGATCCTTTTGTTTTCCCGTCAAAATCCGTAGAAGAACCCGTGCAAGACAAAATTATATTTAATCGGGTACATTTAATCTCTTCCACTTTTTTCAAAGTTTCTGCAAAGTTTCTGGATTGGCAAACATATTTAAAAGTTTGCATTTTTTACTAATTCAAACGTTTTCTGATAGCGAGAACTGCAAAATTTGACTAGTATTGGTACCAACCACTAAAACTTTGGTGCATGGCAACCTTAAAACAAGATAAAACTATTAGACAATGGGAGTAAAGAAAGTAATTTAAGATCTGTTCTCAGAATGTGCACACATTTGTTTATCAGGTAAATGTATCTCGCTTTTAGGATGTTTAGGTATTTTTGTTGGGAAACGACCAACGCACTATGTCAGTTGATGTTTTTACAGTATGCGGCAATCTTTTTATCAATTCAGTATGGCCTTATGGAGTTCATTGAACTTCCTGGAATTTCTCCAAAAAACAGCAGGAATTCGGAGGCTTGTAGTCTGGATGAGGGAAGACTTCTGTTGACTGTCTCAACAACTTTGCAATCTCTTTGCAAGTTTCCTTAAAATGATTTTTGCCATAAGTTATCACAACTTAAATTAAGCATTTTTGTTGTTGTGATGACTCAAAAATCCAAGTTGATTAAGCTTAAGAAGGTATCATGAACACTTGCTTTTTTAAGTTGAAACTACTAGTTATTGTAATACTCTAATGTACAATCGGATCTTGATTAGTAAAACCTGACCGTGGTTTTTAGCAGTAGCTGATCCAGATCTCCACACTCTTAGAAGAAAAGGTTCTATATAGAACCTTAAAAGGTTCTATCAGCGCTACGTATTTGGAACCCCTAAAAGGTTCTATACACTCTTAAAAAAGGGTTCCTTTGGGTTCTATATAGAACCCTGGAGTTCCATACATGGCCAGTAGAACCTTTTACCAAAAAAAAAAAATGGTTCTATATAGAGTTCCATATATAAAGTGGGGGATGGAACCTTTTCTGGTTCTAAATAGAACCATTTCTTCTAAGAGTGGACCAGTCCTGCAAGACTGATTATGGCCGTATTGCTCTCAAATATTCAAGAAAAATTGCATTTAGCTATTTTGCATTAGAATTTATTATTCTATATATCTATATGTGTGTGTGTACTGTGTTTAATTATTTTGTATATATAAATACACACAGATGCATGTATATATTTAAGAAATATTTGCATGTATATACTGTATATATATATATATATATATTGATATACAGTATAATTTATATTGTATATAAATATTGTATATATAAATAATATTTTTTAAATATATATATATATATATATATATAATGTATATGCATGTGTGTGTATTTATAAAATAATTATACACAGCACACACACACATATTATGTAAACACAAACTTTTAATCCAATAATCGTTGCCCAGCTCTAATTACAATGCAATTCAATGAAAAAATAAGCCTTTGTAAAAGTATTACATGATTGTAGAGTACAAACGCAGTGAACTGGTTTCTGCTTTGCACAGACCCAATTAGTGACCTTTATAACTTAAACATTTAAATGCATAGAATCCAAGAATAACTAATCCAAGCTGTTTTTGGCAAACAAAACTATGTGTGAGCTGATTGCTAATAGCCCTTATTTTGCCGTTTCTCCCCAGTTTTGCCTTGTTATTTAGTGCAGACTCGAGAACTTAAAGCGTTACAAAGATTCACATAAGGGCACATAGAGTGAGGATATTTGCTCTCTCTGACTGGAGGCTAATCCAAACTGTGACCAGGGGCCTCTTTAGATCTCATGTTACAGAGCAAGAGAAGGGGCTTAAACAAAGACACACACAGCCATTTGCCTGTTTGGCCTGTCTTGCACAATGTAGTTGGAAGTGAATGTGTGTATATACATTTTGGAAATCCAAAGCTTGTTTTGCCAGTGTTTGCACAAGACAACCAGAGCGTTGACAGGATTTGCTGAGTGATACAAAAGGTAAAGTAAACCTGATTGTTTTTGTTCAGCATGTATGCTGGTAATGCCTCAAGCAAAGATCAACACTGATGTGCTAAAAATCTGACATTTTCCTAATGTGTTGGGTGATATCTGTGGGCACATGGCTCGATATATCTTGTTAAAAGACCTCTTGATGGTTTGTTTCTTGTTTTGGTATGGATTAATAGAGTGTTTGAGGTTTGATGTTGTGCTTAATGAGCTACACAGTGCAGATAGGTTGGAAAAGAAGGAGGAGCTGGAGGGGATGTGATGTGAGATTTAGGAAAGGAAGAGAAAGAGAAGTTCCTAACAGTAAGGACTCGGCCATCACTGATGAAGTGCCTTATACTGAATAGCTGCAGAGTTTTTGTTTTTGCTTGTTACCTCAAAATCTGGAGATTATTACGATATAATTTGGTCCAGCTAACAAATGGATTATTATCTAAAAAAAAAACACGAACAGGTAATTCCATTATAGTGATGTAGATGCAGGACATAAACACAGAAATGCTTTCATTCTGACTGTTTTCTTTTAATGCACACTCATAAATCATAAATGCTTTTTGGTAAATATTATGATATTCTGAAAGGTTGTATGATCAGGGCCAAACTTGTTGCACTTTAAAGTGGTTTCAGACATGAAACATTTCTTATGTTAAGTAAATGTTGGTCTGTATTATATAAAAGTGTTCAAATTGTGCCCCAGAATGTATATAGCTGCCATTCTTTTGTATATGATAACGTATTATTCGAAGGAAGGAAGGAAGGAAGGAAGGAAGGAAGGAAGGAAGGAAGGAAGGAAGGAAGGAAGGAAGGAAGGAAGGAAGGAAGGAAGGAAGGAAGGAAGGAAGGAAGGAAGGAAGGAAGGAAGGAAGGAAGGAAGGAAGGAAGGAAGGAAGGAAGGAAGGAAGGAAGGAAGGAAGGAAGGAAGGAAGGAAGGAAGGAAGGAAGGAAGGAAGGAAGGAAGGAAGGAAGGAAGGAAGGAAGGAAGGAAGGAAGGAAGGAAGGAAGGAAGGAAGGAAGGAAGGAAGGAAGGAAGGAAGGAAGGAAGGAAGGAAGGAAGGAAGGAAGGAAGGAAGGAAGGAAGGAAGGAAGATCCCAAAGACGTCCAATGAGTTTAAGAACTGCACTTTCCATGCCAATACACGTGTGTGAAACCGATTCTTCATGATCCTCACAACCATTCTTTCACAGTTTGAGCCTGGAATATGGCCATGGCGTGTCTGTCAACATGGTTGTTTAAGAAATGAAAAGAACTGATGCCAAACATACAGTATAACATGCTAGAAACATAATAATCACTGCAATAATGATCCATTCATAGACTCTCAAGCATTTGCCTATTTAAATCCAAACTGAGACTTGGCCGGGCAGAGTATAATGCAATATCAAATATGAAATAAATGAGGCTGTATACATTTTGGGGCACAATTTGAGCATTTTTATAGAATCCAGACCGTCTGCCTCCATTTTTCAACCACAACCATGTCTATATGCAAAATAACTATTTATTTTTGGATAAAATCCTCTGGCTATAAAATTGTAAACATCTTGCACTCTCTCTCTCTCTCTCTCTCTCTCTCTCTCTCTCTCTCTCTCTCTCTCTCTCTCTCTCTCTCTCTCTCTGTGTATTTACAGCTGTCTAAAAGATGGATCTGAGGTCGAAACAACTCTCTGCACTGACTTGTCTACTCTTTGTGTCATGCTGTTGTCATGGTGGAAATATCCTGGTGGTGCCTGAGGATGGCAGTCACTGGTTGAACATGCAATTCATTATGAGAAATCTCCACACCCACGGCCATAGCCTCACAGTGGTGCGTTCGTCTAAAAGTTGGTACATCCAAGAGAATTCCTCCCTCTACAACACCATCACCATCAACCCACCGGAGGCCGAAGACGTCGGCCCTGACTGGTTTAAGTTGTTGATTGAGAGGTCGCTAGCACTGCAAACGATGTCGCCCTTCGTTCGTTTCTTTGAACAACAGAAATACATCGCCAACATGCTCAAAGTGTTTCACAACGGAGCTCTTCAAATGATTTCCACCATTTTGGATGATGCATCGCTTGTCGAACGCTTGCGAGACGCCAAGTTTGACCTGCTTGTAACAGACCCGGCATTCCCAATTGGAGTCCTTTTGGCCAATTTCCTGCACCTTCCCTTGGTTTACAATGTACGTTGGATAAATGCTGGGGATGCTCACATGCAAATCGCTCCATCCCCTCCATCCTACATCCCAATGTATAATTCATTGTTCCACGACCACATGAGCTTCATGCAACGGACTGAAAATTTCCTACGGCATCTGGTCAGCCTTCTTCAGGAGCGATACATAATCGTGCCAATTTACAGCAAGCTGCTTGAGCGCCACTTCCCGCCTGGCACTGACCTTCTCTCAGTGCAACAATCTGCTGACATTTGGTTGATGAGAGTGGACTTTGTCTTTGATTTTCCACGACCCACCATGCCTAACATGGTCTACATCGGTGGCTTTCAATGTCAGCCGGCTAAAGCCCTTCCCGAGGATCTGGAAGAGTTCATGCAGAGCTCTGGAGAGCATGGAGTAGTTGTCATGTCTTTAGGAGCTGTGGTCGGTGCTCTCCCTAAAACGATCACTGAGGCCATCGCTGCAGCCTTTGCTGAGATCCCTCAGAAAGTCGTGTGGAGCTACCATGGGGAACGACCCTCGACCTTGGGAAACAACACTTTACTCCTAGAGTGGTTTCCTCAGAATGATCTCCTGGGCCATCCGAAGACTCGCGTGTTTGTATCTCACGGCGGCACCAATGGTATCTTTGAAGCGATTTACCATGGAGTCCCGATCTTGGCGTTACCGATACTCTTTGACCAGTTTGACAACGCTGTGCGGCTGCAGGTTCGAGGTGTGGCTCGAGTGCTTCAAGTCTCAACGCTCACGTCGCAAGAATTCCTCGAAGGCCTCAAAGACCTCCTGGAGAACCCGCTGTACCAAAGCAACATCCGCAAACTGTCAGAGTTGCATCACGATCGGCCCTTGTCTCCTCTTGATAGTGCCACTTTTTGGATTGAGTATGTCATGAGACATAAAGGAGCAGCTCATCTTCGCTCTGAGGCTAATAATTTGCCTTGGTACTCGTACCACATCCTAGATGTGTTGGCATTTCTACTGGCGTTCAATGCGATTGCTCTTTTGACCTCAGTATATGTCTGCAAGCTTTTGTGTTGCAGGAAGTCAATCAAAAAGAGGAAGGTGGACTGAGCTGAACTTTTGACTAATTGCAAAACTGGGTGAAACTAAATTAAATGTCATGCAGTTTGCAAAAATCTTTTTCCTTTCCAACTATGGTCCATTCAAGGTTTCACAATGAAATCTGATTTCCCAAGTTATGAAACCTCTGCTGATAAATGCATTCTGGCCGAGGACATGGGTTTGATTCCCAGGGGAGTGTTAGATGAGGTATTAACAAGTATAGTTCTGACCTTATGGTTGTGACTGCTAAAAACAAACGAATGTAGATGGAATAATACAGCATATATACGTTGTACGTTAAACTACACTCAAAGATGGTACCTTTAGGGGTACAGTGGGCAGTACCCTTAAAAGGGACATCTTTGTACATTTTTTTCCTTCCTTAAAAGGTGCAAATTAGTAGCAAAATTCACCTTAAGGTACTACTATAAACCTTTTAGGGGTAAAAAAAAGGTAGAAAGATGTCCAAAATACTGCCCCAGTGGCAAACTGTTGTATAAGGTAAAATTGTCGCAATTTCTTTCTAAGTGTGTATGCTACTCTGACTGTGGCGTCTTAACCAAATCCTCAACATGTAATCTAGTGCCTATTAAGAAGACAACAAGATGTATTCCCAGTTCAGCCTTGATATTGTTCCTTCTCCCACTGTGAATGTGTTTTTAATCATCATTAAAGGTTCAATAGGCAACATCTTTACTTGTTCCAGTTCTAATCCACTTCCTGGTATTTCTTATCTCAGGTCATGAATTCTTTCCTGCTCTCATTCATTTACCACATGTTCACATCTGCAGAATACACAGTCGTTATAGCACACCACACAAACAGCCATGTTTAAAAATTGGTCATATTTAAATGAATACAATTTAAGCATAATTTTATATACACTCGCCAGACACTTTCCTGTACGCAGTTAGTACATTAGTTTCTAGTTTCATGTTGTTTACACCAAATTCTGACCCGGCAATCTGAATGTCGTAGCAGAAATAGGTAAAATTGTCAGACCAGGCAACGTTTTTCCAATCTTCTATTGTGAAACCGTAGCCTCGGTTTCTGAGTGGACAGGAGTGTCACCGGTGTGTGGCTCGTCTGAGTCAAGGTTTGAAGTGTTGTGTGTTCAGAGACGATCTTCTGTGTTTAGAGATGATCTTCTGTGTTCAGAGACGATCTTCTGTGTTCAGAGACGCTCTTCTGTTTTCATAGATGCTCTTCTGTGTTCAGAGACGATCTTCTGTGTTCAGAGACGCTCTTCTGTGTTCAGAGATGATCTTCTGTGTTCAGAGACGCTCTTCTGTGTTCAGAGATGATCTTCTGTGTTCAGAGACGCTCTTCTGTGTTCAGAGACGCTCTTCTGTGTTCAGAGACGCTCTTCTGTGTTCAGAGACGCTCTTCTGTGTTCAGAGATGATCTTCTGTGTTTAGAGATGATCTTCTGTGTTCAGAGACGCTCTTCTGTGTTCAGAGATGCTCTTCTGTGTTCAGAGACGATCTTCTGTGTTCAGAGACGCTCTTCTGTGTTCAGAGACGCTCTTCTGTGTTCAGAGATGCTCTTCTGTGTTCAGAGACGATCTTCTGTGTTCAGAGACGCTCTTCTGTGTTCAGAGACGCTCTTCTGTGTTCAGAGACGATCTTCTGTGTTCAGAGATGCTCTTCTGTGTTCAGAGACGCTCTTCTGTGTTCAGAGATGATCTTCTCCAGGTCTCGGTTGCTTATTTGAGTTACTGTTGCCCTTTCTATCAGCTTGAACCAATTATTCTCCTCTGACCTCTGGCATCAACAAGGCCTATTCTCCCACAGAACTGTCGCTCGCTGGATTTTTCCTCTTTTTTGGCCCGTTCTCTGTAAATCCTAGAGATGATTGTGCATAAAAAATTCCAGTAAATCCTCAGTTTCTCAGTTTTCCGAAATTGCCACCACAGGATAACTTTGTTCTCAAATGTACATTGGCTGGTAAAACATCTATTGTTTGCTTTTTACATTGTGTCGGTACACCAATCAAAACAGTGTCCAGTAAACGTGGGGTAGAGGGGTGTCACAGGGGACATGGAAACGAATGTAAGGGTGTTACAGCTTGTCTCTCAGTGGCCTTTCCGTCTGAAAGAACAGCCTGGACTCTCTCATATCTCTGCCTCACATAATGGCCTGTAGGCAGGAGGGTGTTTTTGTTCTGAAGGAGAAAGGCTTCAGGATGTTGCTGCTCAAAAGCAGTAGAAGTGGTTTCCTGCTTGGGGAAATGATCAAAAAGCCAGACAAGCCCCTGGTTGGACACTTTCCACTCGAATTCATACACACGCATACAGGTTCATGCACATGGAGCTGGACATGCAGAAGACGCGCTCCAGACCTAATCGAGGTGAGGATATTTATATGCATATTCTGGAACTGTTGATTGTTGTATATTTGTAATGTTTTAACTGATAAAAAACATTATTTATAGTGGAACCATGTCATGTGACGTTTCTGTGCTCTGCTAAGGTTGCTTAACCGTTTTCAGAGGCGACTGGAAAATCTCAGAGGAGTGGAGAGGTTTGGTTCAACACGTTTGATGAAGAGTTTGAAGATTCAAATGTCATGGACAAGTCACAACCATAGAAACCATGATTCTGAGTAAGTTGTCATTCCTCTGCACATAAACACAACAAAAACAACTAGAGATGCACAATATTGGCCAATACACCGAATGATACGTTCTTCGTGTTATGAATGATTGACATTGGTACTGTTTTTTTTCTGAATAAATTTAAAATAAAGTTTTTAAGTTACATTAAGCATCGCAACATACCGATCAAAAGCTTTGGGTTGGTAAAATGTTTTATTATTATTATTAAATCGAATTCTTTTTGTTGTATTTATTTTATAAAAATGTGAAATAATTAAAATTGTTAAAAATAATTACAATTTAAAATAACGTGATTTATTCCTGTGATCAACGCTGTATTTTCAGCATCGTTACTCCAGTCTTCAGTGTCACATGACCCTTAGGAAATCATTTTAATATGATGATTTGATGCTCAAGAAACATTATTATTATTATTATCAATGTTGAAAACACTGCTTCATAGTTTTGTGGAAAGTTGATGCATTTTTTTTTTTCAGGAAACCTAACCTAACCAATAGAAACCATTTGTAAAAGTCTCTCAATTGCTGAATACAAGTATCAATTAATTTAAAAAATAAATAACAAAAATAAATGTTTTAATTATTGAACGTTAGATGATGACAAAGTTCAATTTAATGCAAAAATGCATGCACAGTTAAATATCCAATATCGACCAATACTGATTCTTACAAAAGGCAAAAATGTCCAATATTGTTAACCTACAGTTGAAGTGGATCAAAACCTTTCATCAAAAATATACATGAATGTTGAACAATACCCGTTCATTTGGACCACTTCCAATGTTGACTACTGTATTTGAGCTATTTACCCTTGCGATTTGAGCAACTCTTTCCTCTTATTTTCCACAGACCTGACCAATGGGAGCTGCCAAATCCCTCTGGAAAATGACCGATTGGGTCTGACCTACATCTACAGCCTTGCCTTCTCTATCGGGCTCCCAATCAACCTGCTGTCCCTGTGGGGCCTGTACCAGCTCGGCCGGTCTGGTGGAGGCGGCTGCCAGCTGGTCTACATCCTCAACTTACTGCTTTCCGATCTTCTCCAGCTCCTCACCTTGCCTCTGTGGATCCTTTACCTGCAGGGAGACCACCGCTGGCCTTACGGGTCCGTGACGTGCCAGCTAGTGGGCTACGTTTTCTACGTTAACCTCTACGCCAGCGTCATTTTCCTTTGCCTCATCGCCCTGGACCGCTGTCTAGCAATCGTGTATCCTCTTAGCAGCCGCGGCGTACGGAAAGTGCGTGTGGCGGCCCTCTCTGGTGTAGTTGTGTGGACGCTGATATTTCTGTTCTGCCTGACTGGCCTGTACCCATCTGTGTTCGAGCCCCAGAGAGAGCTGTGTCTGGAGCAGTACCCTGTTAGCACCAGATACGCGTACTTCAAAATCGCCACAGTTGCGTTAGGGTTCCTGATGCCCTGCTCTATACTAGGGTAAGTGAAACGCAACATGTTTTGCTGGGTCAATGAAATAATGCTCTTATTGGATCCAGATAGCCTACAATATGAAAAGGATTCGTTTTTTAGTTTTATAGCTACAAGTTATATTTTACTTTTTAGATGGCAATATTTACAATAATTTATTTTATTTACAAAAATAACTAATATTTAATAAGCATTAAAAGCTATCTGTGTGTTTCCTTAGTTTAGAATCTCAAAGATTATGCACTCTTTCATTAGAAAAAAAAAACTTGCCAGTGACATATGAGAAAGCAAAAAAAATTCAAATAATCGTTCAATAATCGTAATCGAGGTGACTTGTTCGATTAATCGTGATTATGATTTTAGCCAAAATCGTTACAGCCCTACCAGATCTTATAATCTATTTAAAAACGCATTGAGGGCCGGATTTACTAACAGCTTGCGCTAGCGAAAACCCTGTTTTGATGTTACAAAATGACTTTCAGGTTTTACTAAAGAAACTCAGGGAGGAAACAATGCTGACAAGGCTTGGACAGCTGTTATTTTTTTTGCGGCTGACCATTTCAAAAGCAAAATGAATGGGAGGAGAGTATTTAAATGGATCCTGCAAGGTGATTTACATAAACAATAATATATATTTTTAAATGGTTAACAGTTACCACACAATACAAATATTAAAGCTAAAAAATATATGTATCCTGGCAACTTTCATGACAGTATAAATTCACTAAAAGCCTTCCTTCCGCTGGAAAAAGCAGACCCTGACCGTGAACAGAAACAGAAGTTACATTATTTCACCTTTAGATGGCGGCGAAAGACTTTATGAGTGAATCAGTCAGTAAAGAAGACTTTTATATTGAAAGGACTGAACCTTGTGAACAAAAAGCAAGACAATAATGCATGTCAGGGCACGGGAAAGCCCATAGAAATCCACAATAAAGGCTAGATGTCTTACGGTGGAGTTTCTATTGTCATCACCGGCGGCCATCTTGTCACAGGCAAGCTGATGTAAGATGAGTGATCAGCACGAACACAAATACTCTTATTTCGTTGAAATCTTGACGGATTTACAAACGGTTTGGTTTCTTAGAAACGTTATTAACGTGGCTATAATTCTGGATGATTATTTATTTATACATTTATTATTCATAAGTATGCAGTGTCATAACTACGTCTCTGATGTTTACAACAAACCAAACCACTTATCAAATCATCAGCACATGGGAGAGTGTGAACGAGTACTAGTCAGGTGAATCACCCTATCATTCTGAATGAAAGAGGTTCAACAACTTCAAGTGCAGAGAAGAAGGCTTCAGGACGTCCCAGACTGTCCGGCAAGCACCAGGAGCTGCTCAATATTGTGAGGAGGAGGAGGGGGAGGAGGAGGAGGTGAGTGAGTGCATCCGCACAGTGAGGGAAAGACTTTTGGACAAGGGCCTGGTGTCACAAGGCCTGCGAAGAAGACACTTCTCCAAGAAAAATACCAAGTACAGAGTGCAATTCTCTAGGAAGTACAAGAATCGGACAGCAGAAGACTGTTGAGGAGTTATTTTCCCTTCTGGCTGTTTGGGACATCTGTAAAATCAATTGACTCGGAAAAGAAAAGGTGAACCCTACTACGAGTCCTGAGACCACCAATGTGTGGGATTGCTTTTCATCCAAGGGAGTGGTTCTCTCACAATTCTGCCCAAAATCATTGTAATAAAGATTAGTATCAAAAATTCCACAAAAGCAACTTCTCCCAATGATCCAGAAGCAATTTGGTGAAGATTCATGCATAATGTCACAAAGCAATAATGATATTGAAATGGCTCGGAGATCATTACATTGAAATTTTGGATCTGTGGTCGGGCAACTCCCTGTATTTAATCACGAAGAGAACTTGTGGACAAGCAGAAGTCCTCAAATTGTGATCATCTACTCACAATGAGGAAAGAATGGATCGCCATCAGGCAGGTGAAGTGGCCAGAGTGAATTAAAGGGGAAATCGAAGCAGTGAATAAAGTTTACATGATTTACATGATGGATTTCCAATATAATAAACAATTATATAAGAAACATTACAAATGTAAACATTTAGAAGAAAAAAACTTTGTATCTTTCGCCGCCAGGGCGCCGCCATTTTGCTGGTGACGTCACGGGGTTGGTTGGCTCAAGTTTAATAGGCTCTGGGCATTGAAAATCGCGACATCAAACTGTGTTTTGACCGCGAACGACTAATGTTAGGTACAGTTATTAGACAAAAAGATGACGTCTAATGTTGACGAACTGCACATAGAAACATTGTTCGCGATGTCTGCCGTCATATTCCCGTCTCGTCAACAACATGTTTCATATAATTGTTGATTATATTGGAAATCCATCTTGTAAATCATGTAAACTTGATTCACTGCTTCATTTCCCCTTTAAGAGATTGTGAAGAAGAAGGGTCAGCACTGTAAATATTTAGCCTGGTTAAAATCAGACCATTCTCAGTTGTAACTGAGTTATGGTCGTCATAGACAAATCGTTTCCTGAGGGGCGTTGCCAACGGACGTCGCGGGTAGACCTTGAAACCAATCAGAGCGATGAAAGAGATGACGTCCGCCAATAAGCTCAAAGAAGAAGAAAGAAGAAGAAGAGATGACGTATGCAGAGCGGCGGAGAAACATCTCCGAGTGTTGTTCTTTGCTCGGTTTTTAACAAAAAGGAAACGTTTAAATCGCTTAAAACAGACGTGATAGCTGATTTGAACGAGTGATTTTCGACGGCGGCATCCAGCTTTGTAATGTAGGCAACAAAATCTGCTTCAAAATCCCAGTGCTGTCATCATCGTGTCAAGCCCGCCTCAACGTTTCTGATTGCTGCCGTGATTTCGACGGATTGGAAATGGGCTTGAATGAGCTCTTTGCCAGACTAACTTTCAGAGCAAATCTAAGTCTGCCGGAAGTTGTCTGTGTTTTCCCACGCTAGTAAATATTAGGCTTGTTTGAGATGAGCAAATTCTGCGCAGAATCGATCACCGGTGATCAGCGCGAGATGCATGCCGGTTAGAAATGTGTCCGAGAACGGTCCGCCTGGCTCTGATGTCATGCCGACGTATGTCAAAAAACTCTCGCGAGCGCAAGGCGGAAGGGTCGGATTCTGCAGTCGCGCGCAGTTGCTCTCCACCGACTGCGCTGATCAAAAGCATGATGGGAAACGACTTGCTGACGACACAGCTTAATGCTCATTGGTTTAAACAACAGTGATAAAGGTAAATTCCATATTCATTAAGCTAAATTCTCCAAATCAAGGCCATGTTTTATTTATTTATTTTTTTCAAATTGAAACTGCTATATTGTGAATCTCTTAAACGGGTTAAAAATAAGAAAGCTATAGTCAGTAACTCAAATATACTAGGCCTACTCTAAAATGTTCAAGTGAAAAATAGCTCTCATTTTATAGATGATGAAGTTTGTAAGTCTGTCTATTTAAGCTAAGCTTATTTTGATTGATTTATTTATTTTATTATTAATTTTATTCTGATGTTTATGTATTTGTCGCTGTATAATAGGCCTATTTGTTTCACGAATTGTGGTGCTTGTAGGTAGGCTATGTTTGTAACTTGCATTCTAATAAAAAAGTAAAATAAATAAAAATAAAAATAAAAGAACAACAGATGAATTGTTCTCTTTTAAAATGTTTGATTTTAAAACTGATATCATGTTTTATGTGTATACATATATGGGTGAATAAACTCTCTGACAGTGCCATATGGGTTATATTTCATTTTTGTTAAAACAATAGGCTATATAAAAACACGTCTGTATTAAAGATTGATAAACCATAGGCTATTTGGAATGTAATTAAATAACAAGTACTTTGGGTTTTATTTACATTATATTTATTTTTATATAAAAGCAACAGAACTTAAATCACATCCAGTTTATTAGCAACACGTGCACGAGCGTGAATCCCGTTAATCCCGCGATATCCGCCTTTGATCTCACAGGTGTCTGATTCACTGCGAGAACCGAGATCTGTCCGGCTTGATTGCGCTTTTTTCACTCATCCCCTCACTGCAGCCGCCTACTCTCGACTACATTGCAGGCGAGGCGAGGCGCATCTCAAACAAGCCTACTGACTCTTTGCATATATTGAAAGGTTTTTACCAATGAAAGCCTTTCAATTAAATGCTTATCATTGTTTTCCAGTATGTATATATCATAGAAACTTATTTTTTAAATCTACAAAAACTGAAGCAGTTGGTCTTTGCAAAGCACAAAATTTATGACACTGCCAAAACTATGTTAAGTTAAATAGTGTGAATAGTGAAAACACCTCTTTTCAGATTTTTTATTGTTAACTAAAACTATTAAAACATTTCTCTTAAATAAAGTAAAACATATTAGTTGAAAACCATAAACTAAACGAACATTAGAAATGTTGCCATGGCAATAAACTGAAATAAGTAACTGAAATAACTCAAATAACTTGAAATGGAAAAAAAAAGTGCTAAAACTAATATTTTTTTTAAAAAATGAAAAAAGCACAATAAAAATATATACACAAACTTGGTGTTAGATGCAATTAATCAATTTGACAGCCCTTATATATTTTAAAACTATATTTTAGATTTTTACTATGAGGTTTCACTATTTAACTTAAGCACATACTTTTCACACAGCCCCAAGCATGAATCAGCATACCGGGAAAATGCCATCGCAAAGATGACAAACACAGATACAACGTCTGTCTCTTGAAAGGAATGTTACTTTAACACAATCATAACCGTATCATTCTTAACCTTCTGGCCTTTCTTTCCTCTTATTCACGTTCAGGTACACCTCGGCCCGGATCGGGTTGACTCTACGAAACTCGCCGTCTGTCCCGGATCACGAACGCCGCAGGATCGTCGCCACCCTGGTTGTCATCACCGTCATCTTCATTGTCATTTTTGCTCCTTATCATCTAGTTGTCGGCTACAGATTTGTCACCCTGCTTCTTACGGAGAATAAAAAAGACCAATGTTCAGTGGAAGTTTCCCTCTACCTTTACTATCGAATCTGCTATGGGCTCACAAGCCTCAACACCCTCCTAGACCCTCTTTTCTACTTCTTTCTTTGCAATGACGCTCGCCAAGAGCTTCGCCGATCTCTTTTCTGCCCCTGCTGGGGTCAAAGGGCACACCGGGGATCGCGAGTACAGACTCTTCCCAAAGGCTGTGCAGATGTTTAGCTGTCGTTTTGTGCAGATGCTAATCAGGGGTTGATGTCTTTGTAAGGCATGACGTGAACACGTCTTATCAGGCTGAGATTTGACTAATTACCTGTCGTGATGTCATTAAGACATGACTGGTATGAGACATTTGCACGTCTTCTGGATCACTGTCACTGGGGAATACACACCTCTAGTGTTTAGACTCCTACAGCCTGAGGAGACTCGAATACAATTGTCTCTATATTGCTGAAAATGCTTTATAAGTTCAAAATTTGGGGTTTTTAAAGAAGGTCTCTTAAAGGGATAGTTCACTTTGAAATTAATTTTTGATATGTTTTATCTTACCTCAAGGGCATCCAAGATGTAGGTCTTTGTTTCCACAGTATTTTCAATTTTGATATTTTTTAGGTCAAACCGTTCTTGTCTGTCAGTCATATAATGGAGGTCTATGGTCACCACCTCAAAGAGCATGCACAGAGAAGTCCAGATTAAACATGATTTAATAACTCGTAAATGTAAGTACAATCGTAAATCACAGCCACGTCCAAGTGATCTGAGGGCAAGGGCGATTTGTGGCTGTGGTAACAAGAGGTAAAAACGATATAAATACTGTTCGTTTTCTCACACAAACCGCTCGTTTTGTATCTTAGGCCATCAATGTGTACTTACATTTACGAGTCATTAAATCATGTTTAATCTGGACTTCTCTGTGCATGCTCTTTGAGGTGGTGACCATAGACCTCTATTATATGACTGACAGACAAGAACGGTTTGACCTAAAAAATCTCAAAATTGAAAATACTGTGGAAACAAAGACACCTACATCTTGGATGCCCTTGAGGTAAGATAAAACATACCAAAAATTAATTTCAAAGTGAACTATCCTCCCTTTATCCTCGCCAAGGCTGCACTTATTTGAGGAAAATGCTGTAAAAAAAATGGCTTAAGATGTTTTTTTATAATGTAATTTATTCCAGTGATCAAAGCTGTATTTTCAGGATCATTACTCCCGTCTTCAGTGTTATCCTTCAGAAATCACTCTAATGTGCGAATTTCTGACTAACAAACATATTCTTCATATTTTTTTGAGGAAACCATGATACGTTTCTTAATATAAAAGTCTTTACTGTCCCTATTGATCAGTTTTGTGCGCCCTTGCCTTGCTAAAGAAAAGTATCAAATTATTTCTTTCAGAAAAAAAAACAAAGACCCCAGACTTTCGAATGGTAGTGGTGTATGTATTTTGTCCAACATCTCTAAAAATCTGTGCTATGCTAGTTGTTTTAACAAAAACACTAATCATGTTGAATGACAGTGATAAGTAAAAAAAAACAAGATAGAAGTGTCTCAGGAGTCAGGATTATAGAGAAGGCTGCATAAAAACCATAGACAGTAAAAAATAAAAACCAAAGACCCTGGATCAGAGCGACTTTTAAAGTGGTTTTAAGGATTTACAGTTCATGTCTGACACCTCCTGGAAGATACAAGTAAAGGCAAGCAATGTGCCATGCTGAGATAAGAGTTTGTTGAGCAATGCGCTGAGAACAGAGAGTGAGACCTGCATGTGCTTGCTATGGATTCATTTACACGATGGGCTGAAATGTATATCAATATGTTCACTTCCGCAGGAAAGTGGCTAATATCCACCTTTTCTCCAGTGCGGTTTAAATTATGGGAGGCACTTCCGGTTTGGGAAAGTTCCACTCAAAAAGACTGTCACAAATCATTTCAAATAATAAGGTTGCACTACAAATATTCATTATCCGTTAGTTTGAATGAACGAGCTGTTAAATTTCCTTCATGTTCTATTTTTAGGCGTCAGGATGATAAAGTGATGGTAACATTGATCTATGGCGACGGGTCTTTTCAGTTACTGCATTCATTCATTCCTGACATTTTCTCTTTCCGCTCCCTTTGTAATTCCGTTGTTATAGTAGATATGAAAAGGGAAAACAAACTGCACATTTATGGTCTTCCCTTCCGATTTATTTTACGGTAATAATTCAATGAAACAGTCTCTTTTTTCTACTCAAGTCTGTTTGTTTCCACACGGATGCTTTAAAATATAACTTTCTCCCCTTTAGTTTTCACTTCTAATCCTCTTTAACAGTGTTTTTAAAGCATGTAGCTTAAATCAAATATTAATAATAAATCACTTTGAAATGATCGCACTGTTCCAGCTAATGAACATCTGTGGTTAAAGCAACAGCCTATCGCTGCGAAAATAGGCTTTTGAGATTATTCGGGGTCTGTTGTAATTTGTTAATCCTTTTACACTTTTAAATGTCTTTGTAATGGTTCAATGGAGAGTAGAATAATGTTATCTTTAAAAAAATACATTCATTGTGAACCTTTCCCTGATAGTTTACAGTTAACTTGGTTGCTCCCCACAATCCGCGCAAAGCATCACGGGGCGTAAAAAAAAATTGATTTTTTTTTTTTTTTTTTTTTTTTTTTACAGTGTATGGGATTTTCAAAAATATACTGATCTACAGCTTTACTGTGCAGTTTATGCCACCTACTGTTTTTGAAATAGAATGTGAAACAGTATGAATATCAATAAAAACTTATAAACACTAATCTTAAACAAATAAACAGTTGTTTTCTGTTGTTTATATATTTAATTTATTTTTTTTTTAATTATTGCAAATTTAATTTAGTCACAACCAAAAAAAATATTTGGAAGTTCTGAATACATTCAATCAGTAGTTCCTGATTGTGTATGTTACGTTGCATGACTTATGTATGATTCTACATAAAACATGTTAAAATAATACAACAATGAAGTCAAAAATCAATCACACTGATGTTTGTCAAAATATATTTCTTTTATTTAGAACCTTGTGAGAACAGACATACAGTATATGGACATTATGGCATGGTGCATTGCCCTCCATCTAATGTCACTATTTGCATGTGTTTAGAGTCCTTTCATAAAAAGGGGAGCTTTGTGTTGTTTTCTTTGGCTAGTCATCACAGTTTGCTTGCTTGCTTGCGTCATGCAAAATGACAACTCTGCCTCAGTGAGAAAAATCTGCAAATCATTATATTAGAATGATAAGCGACACTGAAGAAATGTCAATAACTTCCAAATCTACATTATATCCCTTTACAGTGTCTTGGATCTCTTCATATATCCTCTGACGTGTGACACATGTCCTCCAACATCTGCTGTCTTCAGCTGTTACACCGTCAACCCCCTCCTGAGTTCCTCACCCTCTCATTTGGTCAAACTGTTTGACATGTCATTCCTCACACATCAATTAGTCGACCAACATCCTGGATCAATTCACATACATGTGTTGTTGAGTGACCTATCCCAGACAATTTGATGTACTTTTTAGTTAACCTTAAAAGCACTTTTGTTTCCTAGGCTATATCAGTCCACATGTGCAACAGTCATGAAGATTTCACTATCCAACATCAGTTAAAAAAAAGTATTGCAAGAATATAGTTCAGTTGTTATGCAGGGATTTGCTTACATATGGTATTTTAAAGTTGCCATAAAGTATCTCAATTATTTTTTCAGCAGCGTATCAATTACGCATTATTTATCATGCGGTTGCATAAGGTGTTATAACAGGCCCCAAATCATGTTCAACAAAAATGATCATAGGCTATTTTCAATAATATTTTAAATGAGTACTGATTCAAAAAGAAATACACTGAGTATTTTAACTGTTTGACATATATAATCAATCGGTTGTGCCTAATGCATCAAAGTGTGTTTTAAAATGAGTACATTTCATGGTTATTTATCATGCGGTTGCATTGAGTGTTACTTTTAACAAACATTATCATATTTTCCCTGAGGTAGGCTTTAAACTGGGGTCTTTAGCCTACATGGCCTGCATCTACATATCAGTTTTTGTGAATCAGTCAAAAACCAGAGCCACCCAAAAATAGCAACTAACTACACAACTGGCTATAATGAGAGTAATACAAACCCGGCGAACGAGGATGCGCGAACACTGGGTCCGCGTCGCCCGGCCCCCGACAATTCCACCAATCACGGTGCACGACTGTGCGTGAGTGGCAGCTGAGTATACCAATCGCGTGCACAAACTCTACAATGGGCGTGGCTAGAGTGGAGATGGGTGGGGATTTCGGGGTCATTCACAGACAGTCTTGCTGCTCCACTCTGACGGCGTGTGTTGGAGGGGAAGGGTGAAGCTGCACAGCAGCACTACAGTCTAATTAAAGAACAAACGTCCCAATCAACGGCGTTTTCAGACGTAGTAGAAAGGATTCTCACGAAAATCATATGCAAGGAACCGTGAGTTCAAGTGCCAGAAGGCGTCGGTGACCGTTGATCAACGGCTGCGCTAGCTGTTGTGCTAACACTCGTCATCAGACATCATCAATCCAATCCGTTTCTAACTGTATCACCGCGAGCTTCTCTCGCGCTTTAACCAGCAGTCATTGAGTTGATTTGCCCCGCTGGAAAGGGTGTTGGAGCTGAACCCCTTCCTGTGGCTCCTGTGCTCCCCCGTCACCTTTGCCCCCCTCTTTCACCCGAAACACTGGACACACACAAGCGGCCGGAGAACGGCGAGAGGCCCGTGAAGCTGGGGGTGGTACCGGACTCGCTCGCTTTAGGAGCGCCTAAAGAAAGGCTCAGTCGTGGGGACTCGCTGACCAACATGGACGGGTTGGCTGTGGAGGTGCGCGGCTCCAACGGGGCCTTCTACAAGGTAACCTCATTTTAAACGACAATATGAAACCATAACGGTCAAGTGTACCCATTCAAGAACGAGTCGGGACAGCTCAGGTGGGATGCAGTGATGTGTAACGTTATCACTTTCAAAGAGGCCCGAGATGTGCTGGTGTTTTGGACCTGCTCGCTCGATAGTCATCGGCCTGTTTTGGATTGATTGTTTGTTGTATTTCTAAGCTGCTAAACAGGGGAACCACTGAGTCCTGTTAGCAGGTCAGCTAATGAGTCTATTGATGAGAAAAGCCAATGGTAGTGTCTCAATCTAGTGAGCTGCCCTACCTAGACAGCACTTCTGGGCATCACAGGCGCTTTCATAAGAGGATGGGTGGCTCACTTTGTGTTTAGACACATGGGTCTGGTTTCACAGACAGGGCTTAGATTAAGCCAGGATTAAGTTCAATTAGCTTTGATAAACGTTACTGGTGTGAATGTTGAGAAAAAACAATGTCATGTTTTAAGTTATGTCGGTGCAGGTTAGTTGATGCAGCTGAAACATGCATTTCTGAGCCTTGTCTGTGAAACCAGGGGATGATGGGACACTCCATCAGTGCTCGAAGGGATAGTTGGCCCGAAAATGAAATGCATCATCCTCATGTTGTACCACAAAAGGAGATGTTAGGGTGTTATTCACTGTTACTGCATCTTTTTTTTTTTAGGGAATAATTCTTATGTCATCATTCTTCCAAAATCACGACTGAGTTTTCATTTTCGGATGAACTGTGAACTTAATAAGACGTGCTTGTTTTATTTTGTACATATAGGCCTGGTTTCACAGACAGGTCTTGGATTAAGCCTTAGTTTAATTAGGACATCAGAGTTTTTTTATTAACGTGGCATTACTGGTTTGTATCTTGAGACAAAACAATCGCACTGACATTTTTCAAGAACAGTGTTGGCTAGTCTGGGACTCATCTTAAGCATTGTCCGTGAAGCCGGGGGATCAAGTGTGTCGGCCTTATATTATGTGTTTTATATGCATATTGGTGCCATTGGTTGTGTTTTGTTTTTTTGATCCGCTTGAGTTCAGGTTAGGCTATTGGGAAACCACTCAGTCCAGCTTTCGTAAGGAAAACCGAATGGGCCATTTTGACCAAAGTCTCTGCTGTTGCCCATGGATTAATTCAGGTTGTGTTGACTAGTCCCAGATGATGAACCAATCACAAGGTGTTTAGGTATTGTGACCCTCCAGTTGTATCAAACTTCAGCTTCAGTGACACACAAATGTTTCAGTGATTTCAGTGGAAGTGTGAACGGAGAATTCAACGCGACCCTGATGGAACAGACCACATGAAGCTTTTTTTGTTGTTGTATCGACGTGGATATTGTTCCATCGGTATATAAGGATATACTATGTAGTGGTAAGGTGACAGTGACGGCTGTTTGAAGCTGTAAAACTGTGAGGGGCCGAAGCAGGTGCGAGAGGAACAGGTGATCTCTCTGCTGACACCCAACACTCTGCAAACCCCCACCACTATTACGAACACACTCCTATCTGCTCTTATCCTTTGCTCTCTTTATGCTGGTGCACATTATATGACTTTCCAGTTCTAGACAAAACGTGGCGATTGGTCTCTGTGGTCGTGGATCCTAATCAGTGGATCAGTCTTACGACCAAAGATAGCCTTGATCATTTAAAACTTCAGCACCATCATCTCTGTGTGTGTTTGCTACTACAACCCTCGTGGTCTGACTACCCAATA
Source organism: Pimephales promelas (assembly GCF_988280905.1). NCBI lineage: Eukaryota > Metazoa > Chordata > Actinopteri > Cypriniformes > Leuciscidae > Pimephales > Pimephales promelas. The sequence continues at coordinate 48,719,478 of NC_142769.1, read as the reverse complement.
AGCACATGCAACATGAAATGGCGTATTGATCAAAACTTAAACCTACTTTCCTCAAGCTTAGTTTCCAAGATTGCCATGGCATTTTCCCAAGCCATTCCCAAGCGTCCTAGGGGTGTAACAATATATCGTGTCACAATATATCGCAATACAAAAATGCAAAAACACGTAATGTGGATAGTGACAATGTGTCGTGGATAGTCCCCCCAAAATAAAAAAAATTCAAATTTTCTGATTTTTAATTTAAATACTACAATAAACTTCTATATATAATGTATAATAATGCAATTTGTGGGTCCTGATTAGGGTTGGGTATCGAGAATCGAGTATCGATTGGAATCGGGACTAACTTTTTGTTTTTCCCGGAATCGTTCAAAAGTTAAAATTTCGATTCCTAGTTTCAATATTCACAGTCCGCCGAGCGGAAGAAGAAACCGCTGAACAACACCAACGAAGAAGCGTCTACCGGAAGTGTTGGCATAACCGCGCGAGTCAAACATGAGTAGCTTATGTCGGCGGTCCAAAGTGTGGCTTCACTTTTCTAAAAATAACGAAATCTCGGCAAAATGCAAAATTTGTGACAAAAGGAGTATTTGTGACAGAAGGAGTATTTCCTTCAGAAAGGATTATTTCCTTCAGAAAGGCCGTTGGTTAGCAAGGTTAGCTAAACTATTTTGACCCTGCCTCTTAGAAGAATCGGAATCGAGAATCGTTAGGAACCGGAATTGAAACAAGGAATCGGAATCAGAATCGTTCAAATTCAAACGATACCCAACCCTAGTCCTGATGATGCCAAATGTCTAATGTTACAAGTAAAAAATGGCCGACATCACTTTAAATATATATTCTGCACTCTAAAATAATTCATTTTTACATTTATTAATTTTAGCTGACGCTTTTATCCAAAGCGACTTACAATTGCGATATATGTCAGAGGTCAGACGCCTCTGGTGCAACTAGGGGTTAAGTGTCTTGCTCAGGGACACATTGGCGTCTCACAGTGGATTCGAACCCAGGTCTCTCACACCAAAGGCATATGTCTTATCCACCCCATAATTCAGTATGTTCAGCTTCAGAATCATTAATATTTTTATTCTGGTGTCACCATTGTCCTTGGGTTACAAGCACCAACTCCAAGCCTATTCATTTTAAACCCAATTTAGCATTTTAATCGATACCATATGTCTTGGAGTATCGCAATAATATCATGATATGTATCTAACCGTGATACGAGGGTATCTTTACACACCTACCGCGTCCATATTCATCTTGTTCTGTTTGTTCACCACTAGCTCACACTGATGACGTTTTATTCTTCTATATTAACTTGCGTCATAGCCCACGATTCAACATCTGTCATCATCGTACAGTCTACATGCATGTCGTATCCGAGATTATCAAATCCATGTCGTAACTGATCTTATCACCAAAATCACACAGTGTGTTTAGCAGGCATTGCTTTTCCCTTTCCTGACCCATCATGTTGTTATGTAAAAGATGATGAGTTCTTGCCAATTTAGTCCTGCCTTTAGTTTATTTTTTTATAGACATATTTAGCATTTTTGCTGTTAGCTATGTTTAACATGAAATCCCCCCAAAAAAACAAGTGTTTCCCTTCTGTTCTGGGATTGAAGATACACTCGAAGTGCAACTACATGTGTCGTGCATGTAACCAGGTTGTGAGTAGAAACATTTTTCGAACTTTAGCATGTTTCGAACTCCTTAGGCAATTGAAGGGGAAAGTCCGCCCCAATATTCAGAGTATTGATCAATGCAACTGATGTGTGCAATGCATATTATAACTTTTGCATGTCTTGAAATATGTACTTTCAGTGTGGTCTACACCAGATGCCGTATGGGTCATACAAGTTTGACCCATGCTTTTTTGCTTAAAGGTGAAGACCCAACTTTATGTATGTTTTGTAAAATTCCTTTATCTGTCAAACATTTTTTATTAGATTGTCCTGGACTTCACGCAAGCAAAAGGCTCTTTTATGAAGTTACTTCTTTGAAGGACATATTTAATGAGATTATGCCTGAAAAGGTTCTGGATTTTTTTTATCATATGTTAATTTAAAACAAAATATATTGTATAATATGACTTCTTGTTTATATTCGTTTTGTTTTTGTTGTATTTATATGATGATTGTAGTTTTGTAAATTAATTTTTGCCATGAAAATAGCTCTGACTGCTGCCATGGCATAAAATAAAATAATCTGAATCTGTACTTTCAGTTTTGTTGTCAAGCAGGGTTTTGTTTTCCCCAAAGTAACAGTCTTTTAATGTGTAAGACTATTTCATTAGTTTGAAATGAAGTTTAACTTCTAGGTTTCTGCGCGGTTCCCCAATACGGGAGTGAATGGAGGTCTCCGTCATACGTCAGTTATCTGCAGTCTGTAGTGTCACATTCCCAGATCGGCCACCCTAACGTAAGCCTCCATGCCTCTCAAGCGGTCAGCAGACTGAGATATGTAACTTCACAATCTAGTATGTTGGAATGGCTTCAACACGCACGGGACGGTCTATATTAAAAGCCTACCCTGTTGCTTTTCAGATTTTGCTGACTTGTTGTAAGCAGGGATTTAATATTGAGCTAGTTATTGTACATGATTTTAGATCCACAGTTTTTTTTACTGGATCAGTGCCGCCTTGACCGACATACAGAAAGAAATACTGTCTTTCTCAGTCGGATAATGTGGATTTGGCAGCCGTGAGAGTGCAGATTCATCTATTAGTCGCGTGTGTGTGTGTGTGTTCATGTGTCTTGTGACTCTAAATAGGCCTGCTTATGCACTTGAGCTAGATTTTCTCTCTTCCAAGCAGGTTACATGTCTCCCCGTCCCATATTAGGCATTGTCTGTATGTAGCTAAGCTATGATGGGGGGGTGGCGGCGACTGGAGCAATCGTGTTTTTGGCAGCTCGGGTAGATTTGTGGAGGTAGGAGGAGTGATGGATGAGGAACAGATTTTGAGGAGGGGACTCTGGGTGCCTTCCTCCAACTCCCCTATTACGTCTCGCATTCACAAGCTCTCGCATGCTACACCTGTGCCGTTCTTGAGGCCACGTTTGTGGCACATTTCTTTATCGACGTAAAGAATTAGTTCACTTCACCCTCAAGTTGTTCCAAACCTGTATGAATTTCTTTCATCTGCTGAAGAGTGTCGGTAACCAGACAGTTGACTTCAGTAGAAAAAGAAATGGGGTTTTATAAAAAAAAAAACACACATTTATACAGGTTTGAAACAACTTGAGTGAATAAATGATGGCAATTTTCATTCTGAAGTGATGTAATGGCACAGGTTTTGGGTAACGCTTCCTTTTACAGTACTTACCTAGAAAGTACTGGCTAATATAAGGTAAGTACATGGAACAGGGGTAGGTTTAGGGTTAGTACTAGTTATTACCCAGTAATTGTAGTTACTAAAATAAGTACATAGTATTTACTGGAGTGTAAAAGGAAGCGTTACCCAGGTTTTGTTTGCAAATGTAACTCCCTAAGCAACAGGTTGTAACGTGGTACTATGGAGAACTGTTGTGCTGATCATATTTTCTCTTCTTTTTTTAGGGTTTCATCAAAGATGTACACGAAGACTCCCTCACAATAGTCTTTGAAAACAAGTAAGTTGGCCGAGCTTTTCCATGCTCTTTCCCGAAGCCTTTATCGAGGATCTGCTTGTTGAGTGTTCACTCTCTGCCACCTACACAACCAACACACACATAAAGTTAGCCGAGAGGAGCTTCAACCTGTTTAAATGCGCTGTATGCATCTCTGGGGTCTTCGCAATGGTACTGCAGGCTGGCCTGTTACCAGTTACCTTAAAATATTTATATAAAATATATAAACGCACACACTACCATTCAAAAGTTTGGGGTCATTACTATTGTTATTTAGCAAGGATGTGTTAAATTGAACAAAAAGTGAAATGTTGAAATGTTATAAAATATCTAAACTTGTGCTGTTCTTTTTAACTTTATTAAACAGAATTGGTTTCAACATTGATATCCACAAGTTTCCTACGCCCCATGAGGCCTTGCGTCAAAAGTGGGCGCGACTTCCGGTTCGAAGTAAACAAAGCGCGATTTGACATGCTTGACACTCGTTCGTTCAACAGTTGACAGTCATTCAAGTTATAGCGATCCAAACTAGCTAACGATGTGGGAACACGACCTCAACCAAATTCAAAAGGGTGAAATAACAGTACCTTTACCCTCCGCAGTGGTTGATTGGGAGTATTATAATAACATTATTAATAATCAATACTCATCAAGGCATGGTGACAGACAGTTGTGCGAGCTGACAAACAATTAAAATAAAAAATACACACTTAGTCATTGTGCTTTGGAGTTTATTCAAAATTATAAATGAATGTGCTACTGGAAATTGGAATACATTAACTGGCACATTTGGTATTCTGTCAACACAGGCTTTGATCCTGAGTTTAGGTGTAACATCAGTAGCGAACAGCCAATCACATGCTGATAGAGTTTATATAATATTAAGAATTTAAACAAATGTACACAGGAAGATTCGTCGTCTTTTGGGAGGTGATGGAAACTACAGTCGTTGGCAGGATCAGAGACGGGCTCTGGCAGGATCACTCTGATTTCGTTTTCAGCTTATGTTCAAAACAATCACGTTTAAGCCACTGAATTAGTTTAGTCCGGTTATACATACAACCGCGAACAGCACATGTTGTCCCTGAGCTCTGTAACGACATCTCTCATAAAGATTTGCGTCTTTAAATAGTAAAATAATTCTCTGAAAAACAGCTAGCCTCTTCGCTAACTAACACACAAAATACCATTGGAATGCTACTTCCGCCGCATCACCGGAAGTTTCACCCACTTTATTTTTTACAGGAGCGCCCCTCGGAAACTTGTGGATGGGCCTAATGAGAAATGTTAATTGAGCAACAAATATTTTCTGAAGGGTCACGACAGACTGGAGGAATGATCACAGGATTGATCATAAAATGGAAACATTTTAAATTGTAATCACATTTCACAATATTACTGTATTTTTGATCCAATAAAGGCAACCTTGGTGAGCATAAGAGACTTCATTCAAACACATTTTAAAACACAGCGGCAAAACGCCAGCAATCCATCGGAATATAGACGTCCTTCACGCTGGCTGATTCCAGAGAAACACACAATGTAAACTTTCGTTCCTACCAAAACATTAGTTCCGAGAAAACGGAAGAGAAGCTTATAATCGCCATTGCTGTGATTCCTAATGGATTCGTATCATTTATGACATGACGTTGTTTGCTTATAGGGACCGCATGAGCGCAACTTTTATTAGAAATATTTACGAACGCTCCTTTTTTAAAGCGGGAATGCAATTCATTTGCCCATGGTGACGCCGATTTGACCGCAAATAATAATAATAATAATAATAGCTAACTATTTTTTCACGACCAAATCGGGTATAAAAATGCTGTCATTATAAAAGGTTTCTTCAATGTATTGCTTGTTTATTACATTTCATGTTGTGACATTCTGTTCTCCCTGCAACGTCAGAGCGTTCAAAGCGTCAACAAGCTTCCCCCGTACTATTTTGACAAGCGGTGTGAACGTACAGTAGTAGACTTCTAAAAAAATTGAAAATGGTTGTATCCATTATTTTATGCATTTCATTAATTCTAGTATGAACGCACAAGTATTTATTTAAATGCATGTAAGGTGGGGTCATATCTGATTTGGCACATCTCACTGTCAGCTTGTTTTCTTTAGCGCTTAACTGATATAGATCACTTCCACTTTTCCTTTAGCCATGTGTCTCTCTCAGCACCTGTGCTAACTCTCTCGGGCATCTGTCACACAGCTCTTTATAGTTCTCCTGTACCCCTACTCCTCCCATCTTTATCTGTCTTTTTTCTTCTTCTCTCACTCCCCCGTTTCGGGCGTACTGAGATCCATGAATAGCCTGGTGAGGTATGCAGGCAGGGGAGTGTGGGACGGTAGCCCTGCCATTCTTGGGATGGTTCTGCTGACCCGTGGACAACCAGGAGCACGATCATCTCTCTGATACCATGTGCTTTGGATTTTAGTAGATTTGTGTTTAATGGGGTCTAACTAGATTAAGATTAAGTGTAAGTGTTCATGACACTTATTCAAAGTTGTGAGCTTTAGATGTGCATCTGAGAGCATATGTTGTGCTCATTTCAGTAGAGCCACAATGAACCCTGTTGACACCCCTCGCACATTTACTCCTCCACTAGAGTGAACCTAAATTGACACGGACATCTGCCAGAGGAAACGTATTAAACTGTGCTGCTTCTCTCTGCGTTGGCTTCGTGAGCGCTGGGTTTTTGGGGATGGGGTGTCAAAGAAGTGAAACTGGAGTTGTACCTGTCGTTAGAAAGCTGACTGACAGCTCCCTCTGTTTGTGTGTGTGTGTGTGTGTGTGTGGCTTCTTTCCACAAGTTGGCAACCGGAGAGACAGCTGCCGTTCAGTGACGTGAGGTTGCCGCCCCCAGCCGATTACCACAAGGACATTTGTGAGGGAGATGAGGTGGAGGTAGGGATACACTCACTCCTGAAACCCCAGGAGCACTCCTCAAATAATCACCCTAAAAAAAAGCCCCCGCATATGAATCATCACTGGACAAATAGACCTTTGAAATGCTCTACAAAACATGACTCTCATCTTACATTTACTTTGTACTAGGGATGCACGATATATCGGCCAGGATATCGGTATCGGCCGATATATGTTCATTTTTAATGTTATCGTTATCGGCCCGGTAAGAAAATGTGGCCGATATATTAAAGCCGATAAATAATGTATTATTCCCTTCAGCTGAGACGCTCATTGAGAACTGTTTATGTTTTTGAATTTCTTGAAATATGATTGAAATCTCTTCAAAAAAATGAAAATACGGTTCGGTACAACATATGCACCACAAATCTGTCATATCGGCTATACAACACTATAATGAGAACGTCATTATAATTGTGTGCTTGGGACATGGATTTAATTGTGAGACTTTTGTTTTTGTAATGAGGCTCTCAAAATTAGATAATTTGGATTTAAGTTTATCGGCAGATATATCGGTTATCGGCTTTCAAATATAAAGAATTATCGGTTATCGGTATCGGCCAAAATTTTCATATCAGTGCATCCCTACTTTGTACATTATGTGTCATTCTTTAAAGACAAAATGAAATGCCTTTACAACACATTTAACTTTAGTAATATGACGTACTTTTCGAGTGAAAAGCAGGAAATTATGTATAAAGGGGCTTTATTTATTATGAGATTTTGTCCATGGGATTTGATGCCCATGCAGCCTTATTGTGTGCAGAAAAGTAATTTAATAGGTGACAAAAGTTGTTGACTACAAGATATTTTGTCTATAATAGTAATAATAAAAAATGATTTAATGTTGTATTTAAGAGTGTTGAAGTTGTTCATTCTGATTTATACCTATTGTCTTTCCATCAGTATATTCAAAATACTTTCACTGCAACACCTGTACTATAACTTAAAGGGATCATGACATAATCAAATTTGCTTTTGACATGTAAGAGGTCTTTGAACCATTAAAACTTCATGCAAGTTTCACGGCTTATGACGTCGTCCACATTATAAATAACTTAGCATTTATTAAATCAAACTCCAAAATCGGTTGGTTTTGATATTGCGTGATCTGTGACGTCACACGGACAAATACGTTTGTAAAAATGTTTTCTTTGGCGGCGCTGATACTGTTTCCTATGGAATGACGTTACCCAATCATAACAGTGGCCGTTTACTAACAAAAATAACATTTGGAAATAATCCTTTTGCTGCATATATATTTGTTTGTGTGTGTGTATTCAAAAACTTATCAACATTTAAAAGTGAACCTCAAGGAAAATTTTAAAATTAAATTAATAAAAATCCATGTCATGACCCCTTTAAATTGAAAAACATGATAGATCACTTGATATTGCTTTTTTGTATATTTGTTCCCATAACTGGTCTTGGCTGAAATGTATGTTTATGATGCCTTCTAGCTTATTTTAAGTGTTTTATTGAGTCTATGTTATTATAGAAGTTCAATATCTACCATTTTTGTTATTGGTCATAAGAAAATAATTTTCTGTTTATTGGTCAAGTCAAAATTTATTAAGCAATTTGGATGCAGCACAGATAGACAGACACATACAGTACATCATAACAGTAATAATAATGTAATAAATACATTTGGCAAATATTGTGTAAAATAAGTGTTTCTGCAAATCTCAATTGCCATCATAAAATTATTTTATAATATATATTGGGCATCCTAATCTAGGTAATGGTGTCCTCCATTTAAGAAATCGGTTGATCGCCTTCCCCCTCTCTATCCTGCAACACACTCCTTTTACCATACAAACAAATACCAATTAATTTCCTGCTTTCACACACACTTCATTTCAGTGCTTTCCTTACACACACTCACCTGAGCTGGTCTTTCTCCTGCAGGTTTACTCCAGAGCCAACGAGCAGGAGCCCTGCGGCTGGTGGATGGCGAGGGTGAGGATGATGAAGGGAGAGGTAAGTTCGGCCCAAATGAGCAAGCTGTGCACATGAGCATGTGTTCGACATTTCAAGGGTTCTGACTCTCATTATTCACGAGTCCAAAGTGAGTGTATGAATATTGATGAAGGGTGTTTCGGGTCTGTTTGAGACTTGCTGCTCCAGTAGGGCTTTAATGTGCACATCTGCTGCACTTGACCCAGTTACCCACAACCACTAGAGTGATCTCATTTATTGAGTCAGACTGAACCCCCTGGTGATCTAATAGTAGATCGCCTTAAGCTCTTGAATATGTGTTCAGTCTATACAAGCAAGATAAATAAGCGCAAAATGTAGGTCCATTTAAAGACATCTGGAATCTTCTGTATGAATCCCGGATGCTCTGGTTTCAATATCAGAATTATTTAAATTAGGAATACAGTGACGTGAGACTACAATGGAGGCGTTTCAGGGAGTTCAGAAACGGAGACACTAGCTGCGCAAATTGAAATTGCTAAATGGAAACGCGTCCATTTCGCAAAAACTCCCGCTTATCACAAAAAAGTTTTTATGCTCACATGAGGAGGTTTTTCAGGCAATTCAAAAAAGGAGTATTTCTCAAAACGGCAATGGAAACGGGTTTTGCGCATTTACAGTCACCTGACTTAGAAGACGCGGTGCGTTTAGGGTCCGTGTCCGCAAATAATAATAATAATTAAGTGTTTCTGCAAATATATGTACATCTCAATTGCTATCATTAAATAATTTTATAATATATATTGGTCATCCTAATCTAGGTATATGTCTTCCATTTAAGAAATCGGTTGACCAAAACATGCCACCTTCCCCCTCTCTATCCTGCAACGCACTCCTTTTACTCCTTTACACACTCCGAATCGAAAGCTAATACTTGATTATGTAATCTGTTTGAAAATTTCTCTCTAAAGGCGCATCCGGATATGGAGATAATTGTTTAGCCGACACTGATTTAGGAAAACAATAGTTTATTAATAATGAATTAAAATGCCTTGTTATTTTTTCAGACATTTATTATAGCCTATTACTCGCCTATAAATCCCCTTTCTGTAGGCTGTGGTTACGGCTCTTCTCATTCAGATGTGGGACAAATATCATTTCCAGGTTCTAATTTGGCCTTAGAAAAATAGTAAAACCTAAAAAAAAAAAATTCATATTAATTTGTGAATATTTTAAATGTTTAATAAAGGGGCAAAAAGTCATAAACAAATATTTGAAAATTCATCTAATATATATATTTTTATAAATATATTTGTATTATATTTATTTATTAATTTATTTATATATATATATATATATATATATATACACACATACATGCATATAGTACATACATATATATATATATATATATATATATATATATATATACACATACATACATATAGTACATACATATATATATTTATATATATATATATATTTTTTTTTTTAGGTCTACAGGTCAAACTAAAATGTTGGTGTTCAACTTCGCTTTTTAATAATACAACCGTTAATTTTTCGTTTTGCAATTATGGGTAAAATAAGGTAAAACGAATGCAAGTACACACAGACCGTTTGGACAATATGAGACAGAGTTCTTTATTAAATTCATTAAAGGAACAGGATTAAAGATTACAGGAATAGCCTACTGGACTCAAACCTCAAAGAAATGGCACAATCAAGACCTCGGAGCAGAAATGAGGGAGAAACACCCAGGAACTCCGTGTCTTTCCCTGCCTTTAACGCTTGGATAACACACCACGTCTCCTTCCATTAATAATAAAAATGTTGTCTAGTGCGGTGGCTGTGATAAAGGTTATAAACCTACCATGTCCATTGCCTTGATTTTTGGAATGACTTATCGCAAGAGGGAAAAAAAGAAGTTTTAGTCGCATAACATCGGTTAATGGAAACGTTGCCGTTTTATCGACATTTAGAAACTTATTTTTGAGCTAATCAGTAATGGAAACGCGCCTACTGATATAGAGAATAACTCCCACTGAAGGGACTTAGCAGACCTTTTCCACGCTCAAAAAGCATCATTACACACTAAAGAAAAATCATAATGAGTCCTCTATAATACTAACACACTCTACCAACACTACTTAAACTCCTCAGAGCTTGTGTCTGCCACTGTTTGTCACATGTTCCTGTTCAAACCTGCCTCTGGACACACATTTTGGGTAATTAGGTTAAGGCAGCACATGGGTGACAGGCAGACCTCTCCTAGTGAAGCACTGGGACCCTGTCTTCTCCCTCCTGCACACTTTACTCTGGATACTGGGGCAGTCGGATAATTCGACGAATTTAGACCTGACTTTTGACTGCATTCTAGGTCATTGAGAGACGCTTGTTATGCTGATTTGAGATGGCTGCCGGTTATTATTTGGGCAGGAAGGGCTGTTTCCCGTTTATCTTAAAATTGATTTTCTTCCTCACTGCTTTTATTGTGTTACAGGCAGTAGATACTTAAAGTTGTCTAAATGCTTCAGTCTGAGAGATGGCTTCGGTCTACGTTGTCGGGATAATTCCTGTTCAACTGGCTACACGGAAGCTTTATTATACATTTTTAAAGCCGGATAAAAAGTTTGTTGAGGGTTGGTTTGTAAAGGACTACACACCTGCGCACATATTTATTCAAACATGCAAGAAAATTTAGACAATAACTTGATTCTAGAGCTGCTTTGAAACTGTCTATACTGTTAAAAGCACTATATTAATGACGTGACCTGACTTGCTAACGTGATTTATTACTGTCATTTTGAGCCGGTGGTCTAGCACAACAAAACCGTCTTTGAGCAGCTTCAGTCTGTTAAAGTAACGAGGCTGTGAAAGAAGCTATTGTTACTTGTGCAGTAAACAGTCAGCTGGTCATTACTGCAAAATAAACCCAACAAGAGCCAGAATTAAAGATTGACTACCTTTATCTCACGTATTGCATGCATAATTGCCAAATAAGTAAGTAAGAGGGGATTTAAGTGTTTTTGAGTTTAAATGATTTTATTAAATGGTCAAATAACCATCTGAAACGTCCTTTTGGTCCCAAAATGCTGTGTTTGACCAATCAAAATGATTCCAGTTCGTATAATAATAAAATTTAACTACCCTAAGTGATTAACAAGCGTAGGTTAGCATGCAGTGTCTTTGTGGTGGGCATTGTGATATGTTTTTATTTTTATTTCGTCCATTTAGTTTTATGTGATCGAGTATGCAGCCTGCGACGCCACGTACAACGAAATCGTCACATCGGAAAGAATCCGGCCAGTCAATCCCAACAGCCCCTCCTCTGAAAACTCCTTCTACAAAGTCCCTATTGCTGTACCCGAGGATCTCAGAGAAATGTAAGTCACATGTTCTGATGGTCCACTTTTTAATGTGTACACCTTATTAATGCAGTGGTTCTGTGGGGTCGCAGGTCTATCTGATGGGGTGACGCACGGTAAAGGTTGCGTAACGTTCACATTTCAGCGATTTGGATTCTGCTTATCGATTCCAATATTGTTTTTGAAAAACATTCTTTTGCAGCTGAATGCCATTACTAAATCCTCAGCCTAAAGAAGACACAGCTTATAAACTAGACTAACTGATATGCATTTCAAACATTATTAATGACAAGTGTACGGTCGAGAATACAAGAAGAAATAGTCAAATTAGCAATAGCACAAATAAATTAGGGCTGTGAAAATTAATTGCGATTAATCATATCCAAAATAAAAGTCTGAGTTTACATAATGTATTTGTGTGTGCTGTATATAATTATTTTGTATATATAAATACCTATGCATGCATGTATATATTTAAGAATTATTTGTGCTTAAATTCTGTATATGTATATAAATACATAATCTATATTATAGAAATATAAATATTTTATATACGAATAACACATTTTCCTAAATGCATGTGTGTGTATTTATATATACAAAATAATTATATACAGCACACACAAATATATTATGTAAACTCAGACTTTTATTTTGGATGCGATTAATCGTAATTAATTTTTGCACAGCCTTAAAATAAATGCAACTGAACAAAGTTACTGCATAGTTTTACTTTCATAAATAAAATATAGATTTATCCTTGTTAAAGTTATTCAGTGAAGATCTGTGAGTGATTTTCTTTTTCTTTTGATTAATAGTAATGACAGACGGCAGCAGGTTTATTGGGTATTAGTAGTGTTCATATTATATAAGAGGTGGCTTCTTGTGCCAGGCACAGAAAACGCGTGCCGAACTGAGTTCTTTCATGTCGTCTTGCGCTTTAATGGTTTACAACCACATTGAAATGTACACACAAGAATCTGTAAGCAGAATTAGAACTAGAATTGGAATTGATATTCGATTCCCAACTTTATCTACAGCAGGGGGTAATGCTAAATGCGACTAAGTCATGCATAATTAGGGTGGACTTTTGTAACTTTTGAAATATTTATATTTCACTACAGTCCAAAATTTTGAAGTCAATATAAAAAAATAATTTATATAAGTGTATATGACCATTTATTATTAATTTCAATTACATCATATTATTTTGAACTTTCCATTCATCAAAAAACCCTTAAAAAATCTGGCTATTTCCATAAAAATATGAAACTGATGATAATCTGAAATCTGATTTCTGAAGGGTCATGTGACACTGAAGACTGGAGTAATGATGCAGCTTTGATCACAGGAATATTTTATATTGTAATATGTTACAGTTTTACTGTAATTTTTATCAAATGCTGCATTAGTGAGCATAAGAGGCGTATGACCTCAAACCTTTTCTGTATATTTTCTGTTCTGTTCACTTCCATCTTGCTTCCTCTAGTCTAAGCAGTATTTGGGTTTAAATTTGTGTGTCATTTTATCTCCAAATTAAGCCAATGTGAACAGATGATGCGACAATGCTTAAAAGCCATGAAAGAAAAAATATCTTTGAGTAAAATAAAATACAACCCAGGTTATATTAACTATATTAATCAGACCGACAGAACCATTGCTTTATTGATTTCATACATTTTGGAATAATTGTTTTTCTTTTGAATGACGCAGCTGTTTAACTGAGAACATCCACAAAGACTTCAGGAAAGCAATCGGCGCCAACTGCATCTTCTACAACACCTCTACACACCAACTAATTGTCCTGGTCAGTGTTTTTCATTCTTATTTATTCTCTCTTTAATGAGACTGAGATGTGCTCTGTTTGTGTCTGAAGGTGTTTGTCTGTTCCTCCACAGTCCACGAACGAGTCCACGGTGAAACGAGCATCTCTACTGAGTGACATGCACTTCCGGAGTATTCGCACCAAACTCATGCTGATGTCCCGTAATGAGGAGGCCACCAAACACTTAGAGGTTAGCAGATATGTGCTTTTAAAAAAAAAAAAATTTTTTTTTTTTTTTTTTTAGGACTACCATTTGTTACTCATTTTGCATTTAAATAGGTTAGCCTGTCCTAAACAACACAATAATCATGAAGATATAATAGCTGGTAGAGATTATTGCATTGATCGTTAACAGAAATGGTAGCTTGGCATTTGTAAAATAGTTTTCGTTCAATTGAGTAAATATTGAAAAAGACTTTTATGCATTCATTAAATTTTATCATGTGTATATCGCGATTATGTTTGGCAGCTTGGTCTGTAGATATAAGTTGAGCAATAGTTAACTTGATTTAGTTCTGGTCAAATACCAGTTCATGAAGTAAACAAACTGAAGCCTTTTGGGTAAGCAGATTTTTATTTTTTTATTTTTTTCCTGAAGCGCCACAATTTGTGGAAGGAATTCCTCTGCAGTTCAAACTTTGTCCCCCTGTTGATTGTTAGTGCAGTTTTCTTTCTTTTTTTGTGGTCATTATATGCATGTTCCAGTAAAAGTGATCCTGGTTACGCTAGAATGGTTTAATTAAACAGACATCCAGCTAAACATCTTTCAGTTGACTGAGTAATGTTGTATTTTTTTTATTTTTTATTTTTTTACTGTTCAAATTGCTACTTTGCTACATGCAAAGCACTTTGTGATTTTTATCTGTGAAAGGTGCTATATAAATGTGTGTTTTTGTGTGTGCCGCAGACAAGTAAACAGCTGGCGTCTGCGTATCAGGAGGAAGTGAGGGTGCGCGAGGATCTGATGGGTTTGGCCATCGGTTCTCACGGAGCCAACATCCAGCAGGCCCGCAAAGTTCCCGGCGTCACAGCCATTGAGCTGGAGGAAGAGAGCTGCACATTCAGGATCTACGGAGAGGTCCTCATCCTTTTTTTTTTTTTTTTTTAAGAGCTTTCTTTAGAGGTGTAACGATACATAAATTCGTACCAAAAAAGTTCAGTACGAGTCTTTCGGTTCGGTATGCATGTGTACTAAATGGATACACTATAAAATCTGGTGAAATATAATACTTAATAAATATATTTGCTAGGGCTGTCAAACGATTAATCGCGATTAATCGCATCCAAAATAAAAGTTTGTTTTTACATACTTGTTTTTACTCATTTGAGAACTGCTGGAAACGGAGTGTATGGGGCCGTTCACATATCACGTCTTTAGCACGCTCAAGATCATTATTTAAAATGTAGGCGTGGCGAGAAACATCTCAACTTTTTCAGAATGCCACAAGCACTCAAAGTAGCTTGCTAGCATATTTTGGAGGGCTGCAGCTATCGATTCTTTTTGTTGTTTTGATTAATCTAGCACTTAATCGATCGATTAATCGAGTAATCGGATAA
>NC_142769.1:48151768-48174268 GCF_988280905.1 Pimephales promelas | reverse complement strand
GTAAACATGGTTTTGTTTATTTAGCTTATTTGAGTGCAATTAACCTTAGCAATGAACCAAGAAGCCTGCATGCACACACACACACAGTATAATAAGGCTGTACTGCATCACACAATGTCTAACCATAGACTGTAAAAAAGATGGACGACACCCAGACATGTCCAGACATGGCCAGATAGATACGGGACCAGACATGTGCAGTCGTGAGCAGGAAGTAAAGCCGCAAAATCAAGGCCGCGCCCTCATTCTCGCTGAATCAAACGCAAGCACATGCCCCGCACTTTTCTTAAGTGGTCTCTGTCTGCTCTGTTCCTGATAGAAACTACAGTAAATGACAGAAACTATCTTTGGAAAAACGATATGTGAAGTGTAATTGAATTGTTTAGTTGGTCTCACGTGCCATTGAATAACATGGGGAGGCGGGATTTATGACCTATACCAGGACCGGTCACTGGGGGGCGATCGAGACGTTTTGGATTCACTTTTGAGGGCTTGTGCGGCACACTTGGGTCTAACCATAGACTGTAAAAAAGATGGACGACGCCCCTTCGCTCTTTTCCATCAGAGGGAACTGAAGCCGTCAGTGTTTCGATATGACGCTGACATCTTGGAACTTGAGTCTGCGCACTTGCGTGTTTCGGGACCAGTCATGCGCAGTCGTGAGCAGGAAGTAAAGCCGCGAAATCAAGGCCGCGCCCTCATTCTCGCTGAATCAAACGCAAGCACACGCCCCGCACTTTCATTAAGTGTCCTCTGTCTGCTTCGTTCTTCTCCAATGTTGTCTGCTGATTGCAGAACCTCGTTAAAATAAGGTAAATACAACTATTAACCACATAGTCAACATTATTAAAAAAAGTCCGCTGGTGCTTCAGTGACTACAGAACCTGTCAATCACAGCTGTCAATCATGATGTCAGAGCACCGTTTTTATCATCACATAACTAACTAAAAACAAACTTATTTTAAAAACGAACACTTGAAATTACATCAACGTGATGGAAACTACAGTAAATGACAGAAACTATCTTTGGAAAAAAGGATATGTGACGTGTAATTGAATTGTTTAGTTGGTCTCACGTCCTGTTGAATAACATGGGGAGGCGGGGTTTATGACCTATACTAGTACCCGCCACTGGGGGGCGATCAAGACGTTTTGGCTTCACTTTTGAGGGCTTGTACGGCACACTTGGGTCTAACGCACACAGACTGCCCTTGTTGACCTCAAAGTCCCTGTAAAGGCAATTCTAAAAAAAATTGTAAACCGATTATAAATGTTAGAAATGTATTGCTAAAACTTATTACAGGAGCATACTCCTGAAATGTGGAGTTAGACCTTAAACATTTTTTCACCATTGCTATTTTCCAGATTTTTTGGGCGGGGCTAAAACAGGGCTCGATGACGCACCGGAGCCCCTGAGCTCGTAGACACGCCCCTACTTGATGATGCACTGAGGCTGGCCCCTCCTCTAACAATAGAGCACATTCGCATCAGTTTGCCGCTTAATCGCGAGTGACTCCCAGTACTATTAGTTACTACAACCTACAGTTTTCTAGCTAGCTATGCCTTCGACATGGAAGTGCGTAGGCTACTACCTGGATGCGATCATGTACAAAACAGATCGGTGTCTTTATTTAAATTTCACCGCCAACATCCGCCTCTGTAGGGATCATTTAACACGGGATTGTTTTATAAACTTTCGTCAGAGACAAATGGGATTCACTGATAATCCGCTGTTACTGGTGAACGGGGCCGAACCGACTATCTCCCGCCTCAGTCGTCATCCTGCCGTCCCGAAAGCAGTTTCACCTAATATCACCGCTGACAGCTTTCCCGCGAGTGGGCGTGGTTTCAGGGCAGCCAGTGGACACGCCCCCAGCGTTTGAGAGCATTTTTTTCAAGATTTTGATAGCTTATTTTATGTACTTGCCGGCTTTTTTATCATTCAAATTTGGCTGGGTGGCTAATTACACATTTTTCTGTGGTGTGACAATCTCAGAACACACACTTAATTTTGACTTTACAGGGACTCACACACACACATAAAAGCATTAGCACAACGTTATGCGGGCCGAGGCCTTGACATAAGCAGCTCTCATTCAATAACAAACGAGCAGAGTGTTTAAACTCAGGGTGAGTGTGTGTGTGTGTGTGTGTGTTTAATCCTCTAAATGTTGCTCTGTTCACCTCATCCTTCACAAAGCATTCCTCTCAACCATTCATTCACACACTCTTGATGCTCTCTGCTAAACTCACACCTCTGACCTTACAGTCCACTTTCACACACTCATGCAGGGCTGTATTACAACTACAACATGACCTGGTGTGTGTGACTCATAGTTATAAGCACCGTTCCAAAACCTAGTGAGATGCGTACATAGATAGAATTTCAAAGTGAGCAGTGGGAGCATATGTTACTAGATAACTTGTTTTGGTCAAGTTGTAAGCAGAGCATGTACAGTATTCTGTGCAGAGAAGCGATATACACTCCCATTCAAAAGTTTGAGGTAAGATTTTTTTGTGTGAAAAAACAACTTTTATTCATCATGGATGCATGCATGAGAAGATGATGAGATGACACCAACAAAATCAAAAGATAGCTGTGACTAAATCAACAAGCAATATCGTTGACGAAATTGACGCGACTAAAATGTAGTTAAAAATAAAGACATTACCCAAAATCCCTCTTTGTTTTTATCGAATAAAAAAGGCCACAAAATATCACAGATTTACTTTTTTTTTAAACTTTTACTTTTTAATAATCTTCCACGAGCGTTCATGTTTCCGGTTGCCAGATTGTCAAGAGTTTAAATCCCCTAATCAGACCTTTTCTATTAAAAGGATAAATTTCTTCTCCGAGTTTTACTTAATCTTTGCAATATGGCAACCATCTGCACACCACCGATGATCTGAAAACACCAACAAACAACATGACAAACTGTCATGAGCCGCTTGCGCTGTTTGCTGCAACTAAATCTGCCATCAAACATTCTCAGTGAACTGTAATAAATCCAAACATGAGTGTAATTTGGAATTACTTCACCATTTTTTTATTTTGGAGAGAAGTTTCAAGTCCAGTTTTTATAATGTAAAAATGTGTTCATTTATATCAGTACAAAAGATAAGGTCAAATAAACCATGCATATGAGCTGACATGACACAAAGTGCAATAATTCGGATGAAATGTAAAAAAAAAAATATTCTCAAATGACTACAATCATTGATTAATATTTTTGAGCAACATAATTGTGATCATTAATTTAACCATTACGCAGCATTACAAAAATAAGACTAATGCTACGTTCACGTGCTATGGAAAGTAAGATATTTTCCATTTGTGAACTGGTATTTACCAAGTGTGTTGTGTTCAAGTGCTTTTGTTGTCGTAATGTGGTAAAAAGATGGAGATAAAACTATTTTAGATTGCTTAAGTCATCTGCAAACGCAAGAAAATGATTTATCAAAACTCAAAAGGTAAATAATATGCAGTATATTTTCTAGATAATGATTAGTATATATTTTTACCATTCACGACTCTTGCGGTGCTCTCCGCCATTTTGAAATGGTCAAAGGTTATCTCATCTCGGCAACTGGTCCATCAAAATATTCTACGAGTTGCCCTGTGGAAAATACCACATGAGGGGGTGTTCATGTGCATTTTCCACTTCGGCTTTTGGTATTTACCATAATCACCATAGCACATGAACGCAGCATAAATATAAACATCAAAATAAACTAAGTTTTCATTAAACTAAAACTAGACTAAAATTCCAAGACATTTAGTTGACTAAAACTTAACTAAACCAAATCAGAACAAGGGAGGAAGTCAGTGTAGTGTATAGTGTAAGTATAGTGTGGTCCTTTACCTTTTCCCAGAGAGAAGGCACACGGGCATCGTGGATACAGTGAAATATCTCCTCTAGACTGCTGGACATCACAACCAGACCTCGAATGCCTTTCTCCAGCTCTAACAGAGACAATCTACACACATCCACACTCCAGGGTTAGCACGTCAATATTGATATCTGACATCATATGACTGTTACGCACCACACACACACACACGTACCTGATGGTGTGCAGCAGTGTGTTGTATCTATGAATCTCCTGCAGCAGTACTACATTCAGAGGTGAAAGGTCATCCTTCAACAGCTTCCTAGTACCCTCATAGTCAATCTCAGCGGGAATCTTTTGCAGAACTTCAGCAGAAAGTTCCAACACCTACAAACACAGAGTTAAACATCCACTGAGAGTCCTTTAAAAAATGCAGGAATAAGAGTCTGCACACGTCACACACACCTTGTCTTCCCTGCTGGCTCCAGTGGTGTTGGCGTCAGCGCTGGTGACCTGTGGCTGCAGAGACAGCAGTGTGTGGAAGAGGGTTCGAGCCTCAGTGATCTGGCTGGCGATGTCAGCATTCGGGTGTTGCCCGAATAGTTCTGGATGCTCCAGTGCCGGCAACTGACCAATGAAGTCCAAATAGGAGGCCTGAGGTCCATCACGAGGAACATAGTAAGGGACCAAGGAGGAGACCCTGCGCACACAACAAACAAACAGCTTTTAAAGACTCTGGGCTTTAAAGATTTACTAAACAGGGCAAATTAGTGTGAGACCGTGATTACATAGAAGCGCCAATGGGAGTGGAAAGTTTTGTGGATGATCTATTGACGATCATTTCCATAATGACCAACGCAAACTAGCATAGGGTCGCAGATAATCAGGTGCGGGTGATCTGCCAACAACACAGGCGCAAAATGGGTTAAACATGCTTTTTTTGGGTGGTAAACAGGGCCTGAAATTTAAATTAACACTCGACCAACTGCCAAATGCGGGTGAATTTTTCTATTGGCGGGTAACACTGTCAATCTACCTGCCACATTGGCAGGTAGCCAATGAGAATTGAGTGATTCATTAGGATTTTTACATTTCAACTAAGTCCGCCACTGCGTTTGACTTTAGCTAAAATGTGGCGGCACATTACTGGGGTAAAGAGGCCCGCTGAAACAAACAACCAACAAAAAGATGAGGATGAGAAAGTAAAAGTAGACATTTTAATACAAAGTGGACAATTGGCGACAGTGGCAAGGTTCGTGAGCGGCTGATTTATGACAGCGACTGTTTCGTAACGTTCATGCGATCAGAAAGGCCCTTTTCTGACTACGTTTGGATGTGCGAGTATTAACCTGTTGGTGAGATGGGATGAGATAATGTAACGCTGATGTACTGTAGCCTACAGTACAATGACAGTTGCACAGATGTTTGTGCGTGTGCAACTGTGCATGTTGGGAGTTGGGAACCAGTGAGAAAATATTCGATACCCGGTAACTTTACCAGTAATAACACTATTAATTTAGTTCATAGTTCCTGAATGCTGTAACTAAAAGCTGTCAGGATCTGTCTACGTGACTAAATCAGCCATCAACACAGCCGCGTGTGATTTGTTTACATACGAGCTGCGGTAGGTCTATCTGTTGAGTACATACTAAAATCAATGAATAAAAAGATTTTAAAAAAAAAAGTATGTTCTTAGAGTTATTATTACTACTTGACAGCACTTAAATGTGTATTCTTACAAGTGAAAGAACAATATTGTGAAATTCCCCCTTTTTTTGTCACCTTTAGCCTATATAAAGGTGAAAAAAACCCAGGAATTTCACAATATTGTTCTTTTTACCAGCCATTTTTTTGGCTGAGGCAAAATATGAGGCAAAAAAAAGTGGCTGGTAAAAAGTCTCTGTGGCATGTGAATTTTTAGATCCACCTGCCACAGTGGCCGGTGGCCAAAAAAGTTAATTTCAGGCCCTGGTGGTAAATAATGCTGCAAATATCAGTAAATTGACTTCTCCCACAGATGAATATGCAATAAGGTCAGGCGCAAACATAACCCTGTTCACGCCTCTCCAGTGCTAATTTTTCATTGCGTGTCATCAGTAAATCCTGACAGTAGTATTTTAACACCAAAAGAGTATTTGCGCTGGAGCAAGCTGTTAGTAGATCTGGCCCTAAAACACGTCTACAGGCCTAGAGGCACAAATCTTGTATATTTGGCACAGAAAATGTGCTCAACAATATTTGAATGCAAAAAAGCATATATATGCTTATATATATAGTATATATGTGTGTGTTTGTTCATTTATATGTATACATTCACAGTGCTGAGTAGTAACTGAAATCAGAATCCAAAAATTAAGTACTTTTAATCAGATTAAGAATGTATAATGTATTATGTTACTAACTACAATTTTTGTCTTGAAATTTGGAATCAGTAACTTCCTACAATTTGTAAGGAGTCTACTCAGCATTTCGTGTGTGTGTGTGTGTGTGTGTGTGTGTGTGTGTGTGTGTGTGTGTGTATATATATATATATATATATATATATATATGTATGTATATATACAAACATACATATATATATATATATATATATATATACACACACATACAGTAAAAGTTTGTGTTTACATAATATATGTGGGTGCACAGTGTATAATTATAATTTATATATAAATACACACACATGCTTGTATATATTTAAGAAATATTTTCATGTATACACTGTATATAGATTTATATATAATTTATATTATATATATAAATATTTAATATATAAATAATATTTTTTTTCTTAAATATACATGCATGTGTGTGTGTGTATATATATATATATATATATATATATATATAAAATAATTATACACAGTGTAGCCACATATATTATGTAAATACAAACTTTTATTTTGGATGCGATTAATCGTGATTAATCGTTTGACTATATATATGATATATATTTATATTACTAAAGCGTAAAGAACAATTAAAATAAAATCTGAAAATATATAAAAAAAACTAAATATTAATAACTATTATATTTGTATATTAGTACTAAAAGAACACATTTGTGCACATGTTCTGCTTGTCAGTCATCAAGTTGCACCGCAATGAATAGTTGAATATGTTTCAACTTTGTGTCATTAAGCAAAGTATTTGTGTGAACACTAATGGTTTAATTGGCTCATAAAAATAATGTACGGTCATTTTCATCACATACCCAAAATAACACATCCTTTAGTTTTCATCTAGAGTTCATTTGAAATAACTGAGAGTAGCACAATTTGTCGTCACTAAAACTTCACGGATACTGTAATTACTGGCAATTTCTATTTCACCCACCAACTCCATGCTATTTCCTTTCTCTACCGCCTGAAACTTTAGACCTGCCTCTGCTGTGCACTCAAGTCACCATGGAGGTACTGATTGAAGGTAATTATAGGATGTGGTTGCTATAGTAACAGATGTTCCATTCCATCAGCGTATGTGTGTTGCTGGGTCCTGGAAGACCAGCAGACTGAGTCAGAGGAAGTGGAACACACTTAACACCAGACGCAACGAGATTCAACGTTCGGCCCCATGGGGGAGCTGTTGGTCTTTATTAGATCAGAAGCGTGGCGGCTGAAGAGGACACACGGGAATCCTCACAGCAGGGCAGAGAGGGGTGGCAGGGATCAAAGGGTGCGTGTGTATGATAGCTTGACATATATTCAATGCACAGTTTGTATGTGAGTAAGTAATGAGAAGATCTGTCCGTGAGAGTGTGTGTGCTTTTGGAACCAGTCCGGCCATATGGGGACGCTACATCTCTCCGTTAAATTCAAAACCTGTGACTAAGAGTGACGATCATACAAACACTAAAGTTATTGTACAGTGTTTGGAACCAAATTGAGAGTACAACTGTAGGTTTATTACTGTAGTTTGGAGACAAATCTGTCCCCAAAACTTTTGGGATACTCATAAATAAATTGGACTTAGATAATAGCATTTATAAAACAACAGATGTGTTTAGCTTGATAAAAGTGTATGTGAACTCACTTAAAGAAGGGCGTATCAATAACAGCAGGGCAGAAATATTGGTTGATGTAAGTGGTAAGCAGACGCCGGTCCCAGTCGTCGGTCACATGTCCTCCATAGTTGATCCCAGCGATGAGGAACTTAAGAGCGTCCCAGGGGATTTCCTCATACTCATCCAGATAAAGACTCAGAAGATTCTCACTCACCTGAAAGACAGAGAGATGAGTGATTACTGTAAACACAACCGTACGGATTTCAATGATTGAATCACATCCATGGTATTTAAAAATGTATTTATTTTTTGTAGCCACAGGCAATGCATATTAAACATGCGGCTTATCTTGAGCTTCAAATATTATGTGAAATTTAAGCTAAAATGTGACCAGGATAAAAAGGTGAATAGACAGTGTCATTGAGGGTATGAGCGTGGGTGAGATATCTATATACATATCTATACACAGTGATGTGAATAAGTTTGGACACCCATGCTAAAGTTGCCTAAAAAGAGGAATAAAAAATCATCTTTTGGATATTGATCTTAATGCCTTAATTAGAAAAATGAGGAAAACTCTAACCTTTAAGGACACACATTTTCTTTGTGAATGAATAATGTATCATAAATAAATAAATGTTTTTTCCTCAAAATACAGGGTGCATAAGTCAGGGCACCCCTTTGTTAAATTCCCATAGAGTCAGGCAGATTTTTATTTTTAAAAGCCAGTACTTTCATGGATCCAGGATAATATGCATCCTGATAAAGTTCCCTTGGCCTTTGGAACTAAAATATCCCCACATCATCACACACCATTCACCACACCTAGAGACCGGCATGGGGTACTTTCCATAAGATCATCTTTCAATGCAAATCAAACCAGCTATTAGGCTAACTGAAGTAAAACCATGCCAATCTCTAGGTGTGGTGAATGGTGTGTGATGATGTGGGGATATTTTAATTCCAAAGGCCAAGGGAACTTTATCAGGATGCATATTATCCTGGATCCATGAAATAACTGGCTTTTAAAAATAAAAATCTGCCTGACTCTATGGGAATTTAACATAGGGGTGCCCTGACTTATGCACCCTGTATTTTAAGGAAAAACATTTATTTATTTATGATACATTATTCAATCACAAAGAAAATTTGTGTCCTTAAAGGTTGGAGTTTTCCTCATTTTTCTAATTAAGGCATTAAGATCAATATCCAAAAGATGATTTTTTATTCCTCTTTTTAGGCAACTTTAGCATGGGTGTCCAAACTTATTCACACCACTGTATATAGATATATCACATGGGTCCTACTTCTCAAGTAGGAAAATACAGATATCCTTGTCCTTGAATCTTTCTCTACCTCAAAGTCAGAGTCGTTGAAGCTGTAGATGATGTTCCAGCCGAGCTGCAGGAACTTCCTCCTCTCCAGAATGATGCTGTGGAAGAAGCAGAGATTGAAGAGCAGCTTGCGGTACAGCAGTGGCCGTGAGCAGCGTGAGAACTGAGACTCAGACACCCGCTGATAGAGACGCTTCATATTCCACTTCACCCCCTGCAGAGAAACACCATCACACACACACACAAACCACTTTAATTGCAGCTCACATCATTTCCAACATCTGCCTACAGTGGATGAAGTACATGCGTGTACCCTGGGAGGCTCAGTAGTGATTTTGATGCCCGTCTGCAGGATGGCGATGGGGAATTCTGGGTGAGGGGAGGAGCTCAGCCACAGTCGGAAATCTGGGTGACACTCTTGGACTTGAAACTCCTCTACTAACTTATCCAGCTCGCACATCCAGGAGAGAGACAGGTGACAATTAGCCAGGAACACCCAGTGACCTACCAGAGAGAAAACCAGAGTTTGATTAGCAAACGTGCATTCAATTTTGTACATTTTCTGAATAAAATGTGAATGGTGCTTACTGGTGTTGTGTGATGTGTTTGCTAAGTTCATTTTTAGCATTGCTAGGTTGTTGTTTATTGGCTAAAGTCTGACATCACAACCATGAGCACATTAAAATATGACCGCCACCCACATCAACATTGATTCAGGGGGAGTCATCGAACTCTGAAAGTGTGAAAGCACCCTAAAGCTACAGTAGAAACTTTCCTGAACTCAAACTATATGACTTGAAATGCAATGCAAGTAAGTTTGGATAACAGTGTCTGCTAAATGATAAATTATAGATGTAACTCTAAGCAGCAAAGAGTTTAATTCTCCTCCTGTCAATGTAAAATACAGCTACTTTTGAGTAAAAAGTGGACATTACCGTTACATCTTTTAGGGTCAGTAAGAATTTTAAAATGTTTTTGACAGAAGTCTCTTATAGGGGTGTAACGATACGATACCCTCACGTCACGATTATCACGATACTGAACTCACGATACGATATTATTGCGATACTCCAAGACATATGGTTAAAGGTTAACAGAAAATGTACATTGTGTGTGTAAATGAATCGGCTTGGACTTCGTGCTGATAACCCAAAGCACAGGACAATAGTGACACCAGAATAACAATATTCATGATTCTGAAGCTGAAAATACTGACGTATTTTAGACGAATATGCTTACACCCTTTCACTGACTAGATATATTTAAATTAGGGCTGCCAAACGATTAATCGCATCCAAAATAAAAGTTTGTGTTTACATAATATATGTGGCTGCACTGTGTATACTTTTTTTGTATATATAAATCCACACACATGCATGTACATTTCAGAAAAAAAATATTATTTATATATAAAATATTGATATATAATATAAATCTATATATAGAATATACATGAAAATATTTATTAAATATATGTGTGTATATTTATATATATAAAATAATTATACACAGTGCACAAACATATATTATGTAAACGCAAACTTTTATTTTGGATGCGATTAATTGTTTGACAGACCTAATTTAAAATAATCTAGGCTACTTTTTACACAAATATTCCCCCATTACATTATTATACATTATATATAGTAGTACTACCGACACTAAAACTCTTTTCACTTTTGGGTAAACTTTTCACAATACATATTGTTGCATTTTTGCATTGCGATATATTGTGACGCGCTATATTGTTATTACACCCGTAATCTCTTATGCTCCCCAAGGCTGTATTAAGTTATCAAAAATATGTGTGAAATAACATTACTACTTTAAATAGCTATTTTCTATTTTAATACGTGTTTGTATTCCTGTGAATTTTCAGCATCATCACTCCAGTCTTCAGTGTCACATGATCCTTCAGAAATCACTCTAATATGACGATTTGCTGCTCATGAAACGTTGGTTATTATTATCAGTGGTGGAAACTGTGACACATCTAACTGAAGAAAGTTAAGAGAGAGGAGAGGAAGATACAAACATGAAGATGAATATAGTGTTAAAAACAGAGGCAGAGAGATCACTTCACCATTCGCGACTCCCTCTTTGATCAGCCGCGTTGCGATGGGTGCCTGGCCTTGACCCAGCGAGAGGGCAAAGAAGCGCTGACCCATGCCTGACGTCTCTGCCAGCTGAACCAGTGCTGCCGTTGGGTCCACACCAGGGGACAGCACAAAGATCAGAGGAGTCCTCGTGCTGCTGTCCGCTACAACCTGACACACACACACACACACACACACACACAGGATAAATGGGTTTTGGTATAACTGCAGATAGGTTTGACTGGTTCTATTTTCTCAGTAAATGCAAAAGTCAAAATGCATACAGAAAAAAGGGGGAAAGAATCAATTGCATTTATGTAACCCTGAAACATATCTGATTTATTTCATGCAGTTTCTCTCTGTCTAGAGCGAAACACAGGACAGGAAAATAAATAAAAATGAAAGCCCTGGCATTGGTTGCTGTAGTGTGCTCCAGAGTCAGAAAGCAGGATCACATTCAATTTTCTGAGTTCAAAAGCTGAAAATGTCAGCGTCTTATAGAGTGGTGTCATGGACAAGCTGGGTACATTTCACCTTAACGTAACGTAAAACCCAGGAGCCAGAGTGATATAAAGAACAAAACAAGTTTCTTTGCTTATTGATTTTTATCAATACTAAGCTGTCTTTCGCTCTGTGTGTGTGTGTGTGTGTGTGTGTGAACGTGTGCTACAGGTTAACCCTATGTTATGGAGACAAAGGTTGCATTTACAATGATCTTTTGACCATATCCGATTTTTAGTCCCGCCTGTTTACATTCACTTTAGACACGACTGGTATCCGATATCAGTGTTCACATTAAAGGAGTAGTTCACTTTAAAACTTTTGCTGATAATTTACTCACCCGCATGTCATCCAAGATGTCCATGTCTTTCTTTCTTCAGTCGAAAAGAAATGAAGGTTTTTGATGAAAACATTCCAGGATTTTTCTCCATATAATGGACTTCAATGGGAACCAAACGGTTCAAGGACCAAAAGAGACTTTCAGTGCAAACTGTAAACTGTTCAAAGGGCTTTAAACGATTCCAGACGATGAATAAGGGTCTTATCAAGCGAAACGATTACTCATTTTAAAAAAATAAATAACAAAGTTTAAGTTTTATAAGCTCAAATGGTCGCCTTGCTCTGTTCTGTGATGAGCGTTCGTGACTCTCCTGTTCAAACTTGTTCATCAAAATGAACGAATCTTTTCCCGAGTCAATTCACTCATTTCGCTCGTTGGATGAACCAAATGACACGAAAAAAGATTCGTTCATTTTGATAAACAAGTTTGAACAGGAGAGTCACAAACGCGCATCACAAAACAGAGCAAGGAGAGCATTTGAGCTTATAAAACTTAAACTTTGTTATTTATTAATTAAATGAGCGATCGTTTCGCTTGATAAGACCCTTATTCATCGTCTGGAATCGTTTAAAGCTCTTTGAACAGTTTGCACTGAAACTCTCATTTGGACCTTGAAACGTTTGGTTCCCATTGAAGTCCATTATATGGAGCAAAATCCTGGAATCCTTAATTTCTTTTCGACTGAGGAAAGAAAGACATGGACATCTTGGATGACATGGGGGTGAGTAAATTATCAGCAAAAGTTTTTTTTTAAAAGTGAACTACTAATTCCTTGCCCAAAATGATTATCTGTGATCACTTTACTATTACAGTATATAATTCATGTCAGGTGGCCATGATTATTTGCCAGTATGGACAAGATAACAGCCGTCATGGATATTTTGGAGCACAGAATCTGACCGAACGGATATATACAGCCAGGAAAATAACAGTAATTTTCCTGTTATTGTATCTACAGCTCGTTAGATCTAGAACTCGTCAGTGAAATAAAGAGAGTAGCTTAACAGTGAAGCTTGTTGGCTTAATTACAGTGAAGTTATCACCCCATAATGCAGCTTACAGTGGTGAAGCTGTTTTATTTATAAAGCTCACAAGGCAGAGGTTGAAAACCAGCTCCTGAATGGTTCAGTGTGCGCAATTTCTTTCCTTTATAAAGTTTCCACGTCAATAAAACAGCTGCGAGTGAGCGCATGTAGATCTGGTTCATAATACAATATTAAAAAGCGTTCTTTGTGGGCAAACGTGTCGCCCTCTCCTTGTGGTGCATTGGAAGACGTTGGTCGGATGTCCAGATATCGGATATGTATCTGATTTAAAACCACATTTTGAAGTGGCTCAGATTGGATGTGAAAAAAATCGGATCTTTGTGTTTAAATATGTACGAGTCAGATGTAAGTAAAAAATCCGATTTTAAATGCAGCCAAAATGTCCTCACAAAGATGACAAATGGTGACATTTTTGGTCTCCATGAGGAAAACAGCTGCGTGTAGAAATGTAGACTTTCTGTGATGGGTAGATGTGTGTGTGTGTGTGTGTCACTCACAGCCTTCATGTTGAGGATGGGCGGCTCTACGAACTGAGAGCCCAGGTTGTTGATGATGAAAGCCGTGACGCAGATAGAGATGCGATCCTGACGGAGAGATCGTACGATCAGCATCTTCTGTAGCTCATTGCAGCTGTTCTCCCATTCTCCTGCGCAGAGAGAGAGAAAGAGAGGCAGATTGTGGCATTCAAAGCCAGAAAGAGAAAAGAAGAGGGAAATTAAGAAACAAGCTGATAATGTGTTTCACTCCACTAACTTTAAAAGGGGATATTTCATTGACTTCTATTAATGATATTTTCTCTTCCCTTACTAGATGTTTTTTTATTAAAGTGCCCGAACTGAATGATGTTTGCTTCTGTTAATGATTCCCACACGTGCATTCTTCTGCTCATATAGACCATACAACTCTGACATTGGCTCTGATTTCTAAACGTCTCTATTGTGAATCGAAACCACAGTGACCAGCGTAATCCAACCTGATTCCCAAAACAAATGATTCTTCCGAGTCAATTCTTTTTAGTGAACACCACAACCGATGTAATTTAACCCGATTCCCAAACAAATTATTTTACGAGCTGTTTTTAAAACCATAGACAGTTTACAGTGTAATCGATCCCAACTCTTAAAACTAATGACTCTTATGAGCCGACCACCGACCGGTGTAATTCAACACCGATTCCCCCCGAAATGACCCCTATGAGTAGTGAATCAAAATCATATATCACAATCAGTGTAATCCAACCTCATTCCCCCCAAAAAATGATTCTTAAAACAGATTATTTTTAATGAATCAAAGCCATACACCACAACCAGTGTAATCCAACCTGATTCTCAAAATGATGACAGAGAATCAATCATGATTTACCAAGGCACACGACACTTCAAACGGTGTAGTAACTGACTGGTTGTTCATATCAAATCCAGTTAAAGTTCTCATCATTTGGCAATGGAATTAAATGTGCTTTCCCAAATATTTCACGTTTGTTCATATAGCACTTTAGACAATTCAGCTGCTTAACAGTGATAAATAAGAAAATAATGATTCAAAGATGCTAACAGATCGCACTATTGGATGAGAAATGCTATAAAGCAGCTCTAAAAAGACAATAGTGTCTATAAATATGGTAACACTTTACAATAAGGTTCATTAGTTAACATTAATTAAATACCTTAGTTAACATGAACTAAGAATGAACAATACTTATACAGCATTAATTCATCTTAGTCAATGTTAATTTCGACATTTACTAATACATTATTAAAATCAAAGGTTTTGTTTGTTAACATTAGTTAATGCACTATGAACTAACGTGAACAAACAATGAAAAGCTGTATTTATATTAACTAATATTAACAAAGATTAATAAATGCTGTAACAAATGTATTGTTCATTTTTAGTTCATGTTAGTTAATACATTAAATAATGTTAACTAATGAACCTTATTGTAAAGTGTTACCATAAATATCTATAAATAATGCTATAAAGCAGCTCTAAAAAGACAATAGTGTCTATAAATATCTATAAATAATGCTATAAAGCAGCTCTAACAAAGACAATAGTGTCATAACTCAGCAGGAGTCAGTTCAGTGTTGATTCAGTTCAGTTCAATAACTGTGAAGTTTAACAATTATGAAATGAGTTCAATTCAGCTATTATGCCGCTATGGAGAAAGAGTGATGTCATCATCCTGCTCAGTTCATTTCTCATCCAATAGTGTATTTCTTCCTCAAAAGCACTAAAGGAATCATTATTCAAACATTTAAGGAACAAGAATTGTTAAGAGCTATCACAATCAGAATTGTTAAATTCCTTACAATCTCTATCCCGACCCTTATACCTAACCTCATCCTGCTCCCATAATGTACACAAAACTTGACACACTATACCAGGAAGTGGGGCTTTCTCTGGCTCCGGATTGGTGTACCAGAGGTGCCAGTCTCGAGGGTACTGCTCAAACGAGGCCATGAGTCCATGGAAATTAGTCAGTTTATCCAGTTCACTTATGTTGTCCCAGTTAGAGTCCAACAGCCAGTTGGAGCAGGGGTTATCCATCTGCTTCTCCTTATCCAGAACCTAACACAAACACACAAACACACACACACACACACACACACAGAGCGCTTTCTGTAACATAAGGACTTTTTTCATTTTTAAACTAGTCATGTCAATCTTTTCCTATAATTCACTTTCACACACACACACACACACACTCAAACACTCACCAGTCCCCCACGGAGGAAGAAGCTATATTCATCCATGCTGAGCTTCCCAGACGCCTCCAGGATCTTGGCACACATGTGGAAACTGAACAGGAGCTTGTGACACTCAAACAGTCCTCGACAGGTGTATCTGCAAACGGATCAAACACTCTGCTTAACGTTATTAAAACACATCACAACTATAAGATGACAACGGCATATGTGTGTGCATAAAGTACCCAGTAGTTATACTTGAGTTACAAATAAAAAGATAACCCATGATAAAAAGATAACTTATGACACAAATACTTGAGTAGATGCTTTATTACATGCAGAGTAATGAAAAATATGAGTAAATGGTAAAAACAGGGGCATGAGCTGATCACAATGTAGTTGAATGGTTGGAGTGGAGTGCTAAAGTCTGTTATATATATATATAATATAGATGACTCACTTCAAATAGTTCTTCACAAGAGCCGTTCAAGAGAGTGTGTGAGCTGTCAGACAGACCCATAACTTGTGATTTCAATTCAGACTAATCGTTCTAAGCAATTTATGAACAAATCATACAATTGTTTGAGAATTAAACATCAATCCCGACATGTCAAGGTCACTTTGTTTTATTGAAACTAATTCCATAGCTACAATTTATGCATATACATTTATGTTTTTCCAACAGTTTTGCACCTAATAAAGTTTTTTATCACAAAATTTGCGTACTTGTTTACATGAGAAAAAAAAATAGTTTTTATGTCTTTTCGAATCAAGCTGTAATTTTGTCTACATTTAATTGTGTGTAATTAGAATAAGCATAATTGTAACAAAATGCTATATACATGCACTAATGATAAAAAGTTGGGGGTTTTAAGAAATCATTGATAAAAAGTGAATGCATAAACATTGTTACATTTAAAAATGTAGTTATTTCTACTCATAAGAGAATCCTTAAACGACTAATCATGGTTTCCTCAAAAACATTAAGCAGTTTTCAGTTTTGATAATAATAAGAAATGTTTCTTGAGCAGCAAATCATCATA
The DNA here is from genome assembly GCF_988280905.1 of Pimephales promelas. Taxonomy (NCBI): domain Eukaryota; kingdom Metazoa; phylum Chordata; class Actinopteri; order Cypriniformes; family Leuciscidae; genus Pimephales; species Pimephales promelas. The sequence goes on along the minus strand of NC_142769.1, from coordinate 48,157,384 downwards.
TTAGAGTGATTTCTGAAGAATCATGTGACACTGAAGACTGGAGTAATGATGCTAAAAATTCAGCTCTGCCATTTAAGGGATAGTCCACTTTTTTTGGAAATAGGCTCATTTTACCACTCCCCCATATATTTTTTTCCTACTATGGAAGTCAATGAGACCAGAAACTGTCTGGTTACTGATATTACTCTAAATATCAGAAAATCGGCTGAATGGATTTGAAAACGGCAAAACTCAACTGTTTAACGGAGTGGTAAAATGTGGTAAAATGAGCCTATTTCCAAAAAAAGTGGAGTGTCCCTTTAAATTAAGAAATTGTATTTTAAAATGATTAAACTCTGGGGCATAAAAGTGCAAGGAAAGTGGAAGTGTTTTAAAAAAAAACTGCCAAGTATTTCTCCTTTACGCCTCTGTAATGATATGCATGCATAGGCGGAAATCGCGGGGGGGTCGGGGGGGTCAGGACCCCCCCTATCTGAGGGTTGTCCCCCCCCAAAAAAACCATTAAAATATGTGTATTGTAAATAATGTAATGATATATTCTTAAAATAATTAAGAAATAAAATAACACAAATGCAAACGGGGCAATTACGTAAAAAGCGTACTAAACATTTTGAGACCCCCCTCCCTTGCCTCACAGTGCGTTGGTCCACCGCCTCCGTCCCTTTTACCTCAGACACACACATTCCGGTGGCGGGAGAGAAAAACATAGTGTTTGAATAGTTGTGGAACTCCAGTAAAGTAGGTCGCACACCGGACGAGAAGCGTAGCGGCGCGTCGCGCAGCGCCACGTCTTTAAAATTCGAACACATTATTCTCTATGAGTGTACACACACCGGCGGCGCCGTTCGGCGTCTGTCCGCGGCGCCCAGCAACGGCTCAGGACCGTGTTCAAAACCCTGCTGCGCCACAGAGCGCCATTTACATAGTTTTATATACAATTTTAATTATTTTTGTCTCAAATCGTTGCTAATAGATCCTGACTTCGCCCTATGCTGCAATATACATTTAGTTTTGCATTCATTTACAGAAATCAGCTGCTTGAATGACAATTGCTGATGTTATTGGATTTTTCAGGTGAGATTCTCAATTCATTCAGTTAACGGATGCTCTTCAGACCGCAGACTCAGCAACGATTGTATTTAATTGTACATAACAATAATAACAGACACTATCTTCATGTCATTAAACATTACAATATTGCTGGCCATACACTGATGAGAAAGTCCGGGTGCGCTGTGCATTTAGATTCTAACGCTTTCACTGTGATTTAGTTGGTTTATATCATGTAATATAACTTAGTTAAAGAATGAGTCAATGAATGAAATGAAATCGCTGCGCGAGGAGAGTATGTAAACAGATTCGTCGCTGGCTTAAACCAGAAAGAAATTTTAAGAAGTATAATGAAATGGTCTCCATGCTACACTAATAATAGTAACGTTAGTAAGGCTTTCCTCTGTATTTTTTTGCCTGTATTATTGGTGTCCCCTTCAAAATTTGGTCTTGAGAATTGTTATGTTTATTGTCCCCCCCAACATTTTGATGAAATTTTCGCCCCTGTATGCATGTGCGTGAGTGTGTTTTCAGACCTGTAGACGGCATAAGTGTGGTGTCTGTTGAGGTTGTTTATCCTCTCCTCCAGTTTGTGGCTGCGAGGGCTGCTCTCTATACTCAGGGTGAACAGGTTGATGTAGGCGTCCAAAGAGTACTGATACATGGGGTCTATACAGCCCAGATCATTCAGTACAAAGAACAGAATGGACGCCCTCTGGGCACAGGGGCGGTAGGCCTGAACACACACACACACACACACAGATGGGTGTCTATAGCTTTATCTGCATCTCCTGCTATCAACATCCTCATCTCAGCAGTCTTTTTATCTGTCTGCCTTATTCAGAGCTGCAATCTTTAATCCAATCTGGCAACCCTTTCAGCACCATCTCTCTCTCCTTGACCTCCCCCTCATCCCTCTCTCTCTCTCACCTCTCTGGCAGTATCGATTTGGCTCTCGGTCAGTTCGCTGATCTCTAGTTGTTCTGCGACCTCAGTGGCCGTGACTTTGGAGGTCTGAAGAGTGTTCACCAGCTGAACGTCATCCAGCAGGGAGCCGGTCGCCTCGTTCAGCAACCTGCACACACACAGACACACACACACACACAAAGGAAACGGATGAGTGAGATGTGCTAGTATAAATACACAGATTTTTATAGCTGCTGATGTGTTAGTGGCACTCATATAAAGGTGTTAATGGTGTGCCGTGACACATGTAAGAGTGTGTGCCGCCCACCGCAGGATCTCGTCCTCCAACTCCTGCAGTTTCCTCTTGCCAGAGGCGATGTTGATCACCAAAGAGTCCTTCTGTTCCTCCAGCTCAGGACGCTCCTTCCTCACGACGATCCCCAGCAGCTGGGCCTCCAGACCCTGACGCACACAGAGTTATATTTCATCCTCAAAGACGAAAACAAGCGAAATCGTGGAAACAAGCGAAAATAACACAAACACTGACCTGTTCTTTAACGGCAAAGTTGACGATGGTGGTTTTGGAAGAGATCTCAGGGCTGTAATGTGGATTGGACAGTTTGGTGGTCATGTAGAAACGAAAATCTGGACTGTATTCCACCTCTTTGTCTCCCAGCTTTAACAAAAAACGCCCACCTGCAGAACATTTCCTTGTCAGATTTGAACCTACAAGGCTGGAAATGTAATCACAATCACAGTGCCACAATCAAGTGTCTTGCCCTGGAGATAATTTCACTGGCCTTAAGACATTTTTTTTCTTTTTCTGTTTGCTATTTTAGCAATATATATTAACTAAAAAGCAACTTGCTCTGACATATCTTAAAATATGTAACAGATTTATGCACACCAGTAATGTTTTTTCTAAGGCATGTTTATTAAAGCTACTTAAGGCGAGGCACTAGGGCTGGGTATCGATTCACATTTGAATTTCGATTCGATTACGATTCACAAGCTCTCAGTTCAATTCGATTTCGATTCTCGATTAAATTTTCGATTTCAATTCTCGATTCCTGATTTGATTCTCGATTCGACTATAATGAAGATGTAATACAAATCCTATATTTATAAAAAAGAACAGTGGACATAAGTTTACTAGTGGTTAATTAATACAAGGAAATTAAGAGCCATAAACCTGTATATAAAACTCTTTTTATTTTAGGTACACTAAATGCATACAGAGAATAAACAGGATTTTGATGCAATATGCAAAAAAAAGTCAGAACAGTCGCACAGCTTGATCAAACAGTATCATGTTATTTTATGTTTAAGATAGATATAGATAAATAAATATATAAATATTTAGACATTTTTTTTTACATTGATCTTACCTAAATGGTAATGTAATTTTTTTGTTTATTTTTGTTTTTTGTTTTAAGAGTTTATGTATGGAAGCTTGATTTCAATCTTTGAATTAAATTGAAAAAAGTAGCACAAATAAATACAATAGAATAAAGACACAAATTAAGAGACATTTTGGGGTAGTTTTTGGGTATGTCAGAAATACTACAGAAACTGAATAAAGTAATCCAATGTAAAATAACACTGGATAGTCTTTTTAGTCCAGACTGAATTAAATACAAAGGCTTTTAATTCTGATTGCTTACAATTAATACTATATTCTGTTGTTATGACAACAGAATGACTGACACAAATGGCTGCGTTCACTTTAAGAACTAGTGCGCAAATCCATTACTGTTTCATTAACTTTCTCTCACACGCGTTTAATGCTAATTTAAGACATTACCGACTGTCTTTACGAGGTTACTCACCAAGACCAGAGTTTTGACATAATGTCGCGTGTTTTAACTGTTAAAGTGATATAATCCAGGGACAAAACTTTTGTTTCTGGCGAGATGTTTGTGAGGCAGATTTAGGCTGTAACGTTACTGTGCACGCAGTGAAAGACATCTCTGAGAGTCCGCGAGCATGGCATGGTTTAACATTGCTTGTAAAACACAAAAAGACGTGAAAATGATAAACGTTAGTTACGATCATAGGTTATGATGCAATGCTGGCCCGATTGTTAAGTGAATATTCCGTCATGTCCCGACTCCTGAACGCGTGTGTGTATCGACAGCTGTAGCGCTTGGCGCTTGCCTAGTGCAGAGAGACGAGAAGATGCAGCATCGCGTCCGCGAGCCCTTTATATGGAAAAAATTGATTCGTGGCCGTTGAGAATCGATTTTGAATCGAACACATTTTAAAAAACGATTAATCGAAAAATCGATTTTTTTGCCCAGCCCTACGAGACACGGCAGGCAAAAACATCGTTGTTTTTTTTAATGGTCAATTTTGAGATTTTGGGCTATTTGTATTCAATAACATCATGTCTTTTAGACTTGTGCTGAAAAAAAGTCCAAAATACACATTTAGGTCTTTATTTTACTACACTTTGTCTATTTGCGTGTGTAGATTTCACCTAAAATCCTCAAAAGTTGGCCTTCTAAATCATCCAGCCGCTCCGTGATCGCACACACCGTTAGAAAGCTCTCGCTCTCCTCTTCAATGCTGTCGGATCCAAATATGGTCATTTCCTGTTTATCAGCAACCAATCATGATAGTAAAATGGGCCATTTAACTCGAAATGGGCAATCCCCTAAAAATCTTTAAAGGCCGTTTTCGCACACTTCTAGCGACGATTTTCCACTTTTGTAGCACCTACAGTACATACATCAAACTTTATTCCTAACTATATTGTGAAGGTTTGTTCAGAGGGATTTGTTGATATATCATTCTTGGCCTCATTTATATGACATTTTATGCCTAAAAATAGGGCGCAAATCTATTTTTAAGGCTACTGGCAGTATTTTCTGATTTACAGGGTAACAAAAGGAGATATTCATAATCCCCTCTGAATATTTCAACAAAATGCAAACATAATTTTGAACCTTGTTTTTTTCCAATGGTCAGATTCATCACATCAAAATATATGCAAATTACTGCATATTTAGATATAGCCTGATTAGCATATTTAAAGATAAAATTACAGAAAATTGCAATACATTTTTTTTAGTTCAGAATTGAACTAATCCTGGTTTAATCTGAGCCCTGTCTGTGAAACCGGGGCATAGTTTTTGTTTTTGTGTGATTTTATTTCATTTTATCATTATTTCATTATGATTTACAACACATAAATATATTTGTCAAGTTAAATAACCTTTACATATTTAACTTAGAAATATATCCATAATGTATACCGATATACCAATCTAAAAATGCATTCAGGGCTCTTGACACTGTATTGATAAACACACAATGAACCCATGACATCATGCCCCTTCTTTCATCCTTATTCTCAAGCACTTTTTTTCAGTCAATGTGAGCTGTGTGTGGGGACTAACCAACTCGCGTGAGGGACTTGTTGAGGATGGGGGCCAGTGAAGGATCTAGTTCCTCTTGGACGTTCTGCAAGAGAACCGGGGAACCAAACTGCACCGCATTCTCCAGGATCCGCAAAAAATCCGGCATCTGCAGGTCGATCACCTTCAACCCCTGGCAAAGAGAAAGACAACATGAGGACTAGACGAGAGCATGAAGGACACGCAGAGGACAAGAAAATGACATCAACTAAGGAGAAAAAAAAGTAATGGTAGCAGAGAG